>NW_006921609.1:4165639-4168655 GCF_000298275.1 Orycteropus afer afer | reverse complement strand
ATATATATATATATATATATATATATATATTTGCTCATGTCATGGACTGAATTGGGTCCCAAAATATATGTGTCAACTTAGCTTAGCCCTAATTCTCAGGGATTTGGCAGTTATGTAATGATGTGATCCTCCCCCATAATGTAATCTGACATGATCAGCCAATTAGTTTTAAAGGAATTACAGTGTATGCAGCATAAACTTAGAATCTTAGGATTCTAAATTTATGTAAGCAGCACTCTTACTCAGCTCACAGTTCTAATCTGATGTTAAGGGGCACTTCCATGGGGTGTGGCCTGCACCAACTTTTACAAGAGATCAAGAGACAGAGAAGTGAGCAGAGAATGAAGGACCTCACCACCAGCAAGAAAGAAGAGCCAAGAGCAGAATGCATCCTTTAGAACCATGGTACCTGTGCTGAGAACCTCCTAGACCTACAGAAAGACTGATGCCAAGATATCTGAAAGGAATGCTAGGTTCACAGATATTGAAAGGAGAAAAAGAACTTCCCACAACATCAAAAGAGAAAGAATGCCTTCCCCTAGAGCTGGTGGTCTGAATTTGAACTTCTAGTCTCCTAAACTGTGAGATAACAAATTTCTGTTTGTTAAAGCCACTCATAAATGTGGAAATGAGTAATAGGTAGAATCTGGAAGAGTTTTAAGATGCATAATAATAAAAGCCAGGGAGCTCTGGTGGTGTGGTGCCTAAGGCATTTGACTGCTAACCAGAAGGCTGGTGATTCAAACCCACCAGCCACTCCTAGGAAGGAAGACTGGGCAATCTACTTCTGTAGAGATAAGCCTCAGGAACCCAAGGAGGGGTCGCTATGAACCAGATTTGACTTGATGTCAGTTTTTTTTCCTTAATAGTAAAAGCCTAGATTGCCTTGATGAGACTGCTGTTGGAATTATAGACATCAAAGCAATTCTAGTGAGGGGGAATACTAGAGATGGGTGAGGAGAGATGTTAAGTCACATGAAGATAACCCAGGAGCAGAAGCTCAAAGAGACAAGAACCTTCTTCCAGAGCCAACAGAGAGAAAAAACCTCCCCTTACAGTGTGTCATATTGCACTGGACAAATCTTCTGCAAAAGACCTCTTTAAAGTACTAAAGAACAAAGATATCTCTTTGAAGACTAAGGTGCACCTATCCCAAGCCATGGTATTTTCAATCACCTCATATGCATGTGAGAGTTGGACAATGAATAAAGAAGACTGAAGAAGAGTTGGTGTTTTTGAGTTGTGATGTTGGTGAATACTGAATGTACCATGGAGTGCCAGAAGAATGAAAAAATCTGTCCTGAACAATGTGCAGCCAGAGTGCTCCTCGGAAGCGAGAATGACTAGACTTCATCTCAATGACTTTGGTCATGTTATCAGAAGGGACCATGCTCTGGACAAGGATATCATGCTGGCAAAGTAGATAGTCAATGAGAAAGGGGAAGATCCTTGACAAGATGGGATTGACACAGTGGCTGAAACAATGGGCTCAGGTATAGCAAGGATTGAGAAGCTGACACAGGACTGGACAGTGTTTCATTCTATTGTACACAAGGTCATTATGAGTCAAAGCCAACTCAACAGCACCTAACAACAACAGAGTTGGCAAGACGCAAAGTATGGGAAGCAGAGTTGCCTTGGTCTTGAAGGGTGGCTCACCCTGGGGTCTCAGTGTTTGGAATCAAGGTATTCTGAGTCTCAAAGGGTGAGGCCACATCCTTCTAGTTTCAGAAAGTCAGATCTTCATCAACTCAGTTCTGGAGTGTGGGGCTATCAAGTGCCAAGAGTGATGCAGCAAAATCCCTTCCCAAAGATGAAGGGGCAGAGCTGTCATACCCAAGGTGTAGAATGGGGTGTGGGTGTGGGTGTGGTTGCCACTCAGTTGCCCTAGGAGAATTGGGTTACTCAAAGCTGATGGAGCAGAGTTGTTGTCCCAGTGGGCCTGGGAAGTGGAGCCCAGGGTTGAGTGGCCTCTACTCAGAATCCAAGAAGCATGGTCAGCACCCAAAAATCTGGAAGGCAAGGCCTTCTGGATTGTCTCAGAGAACAGAGGATTATTTTTAGGTCTTGATAGGTGATATAAATTGTTTTGTGAGGTTTTTCACTTGTTTGTTGCCTGCTATCCTTTCTTTCCCTCTAATATCTCCCATTTGTAATGAAAATATCTGCCTTGTGCTTGTTCTACCATTGTACTTTGCAAGGAGACAACTTATAGTCTAGATTCATAGATGAAGAGGAATTTTGTCCCAGGATAGAATTTGGACTTGGAGTTGATTTAAGACTTTTGGGATGACATGATGGTTGAAAGTGTCTTTTATGTGGTAAGGATATAAATTTGGGGGGCTAAAGGGTAGGATATCATAGTTTGAATTGTGTCCCCAAAAAATATGTGTCAGTGTAAGTGGACCATGATTTTCATTTGTTTGGCAGTTACGTAATGATGTAGTTTGGCAGTTAAGTAGAGATGTAATGATCCCCCATGATGGGGTCTGATGTGACCAGCCAATCAGTTGTAAGGGGATTATCATGGAATGCAACACCTTTACTCAGGTCAAAGCCCTAACATGATATAAGGGGAGTTTTCCTGGTGCATGTCCTGAATCACCTTTTATCTTAAGAGACGAAAGGAGAGAGAAACCAGCAGAGAAAGGTAGACCTGAGTACAAACAAGAAAGAAGAACTATGAGTGGAGCACATCTTTGGACCCAAGGTCCCTGTGATAAGAACAGCCTAGACTCAGAAGAACACTGATACCAAAACTCATGTAGATCTACAAAGCATGCCAAGCACACAAATGTTGAAAGTAAACAAAAACTTTCTTCTAGAGCCAACAGAGAAAGCCTTCCTGTAGAGCTGTTGCTGTTGTTACGTGCCATTGAATTGGACCCGACTCATAGCAACCCCTCCTTGGGTTGCCGAGGAAGTATCATTACAGAAGTAGATTGCCCAACCTTCCTTCTGAGAAGTGGCTGGTGGGTTTGAACAGCCAGCCTTCTGGTTAGCAGTCAAGTGCTTT
>NW_006921609.1:4162808-4164759 GCF_000298275.1 Orycteropus afer afer | reverse complement strand
CTTGGCTTGGCCTGGTTGAGTGGCTGGGCAGCTGGTGGTAGTTATTTCCCATGATGAGACTGGCAATCAACTCCATGGTGGCATCTACCACAAGCAGCTGAGTAGCTGCTTTGGGTATGTGGTCTGCTTCGTGTACAAAAGAAATAGCTTTGGTAATGGTCTCTAGCTTATGGCATGCTTGAACCCTGTATGTAGCCATGTCATTACTCAGCAGCTTGCTATGCTCTGCCTACCCTGGGACTTACAATGTACTTAAGTTAATGTCCTGCCGTGTAGTTTGGTAACATCGGGACTGTGCCTTTTCACTTGTCAACCTTGGGTTTGTCAGCCTCAACATCCAGCAGCTGTCTGAGTGAAGAAATGCCTCTAGCTCCAGAGGGCTAAGAGCAGGAGGCAGAGCTGGACCCCAAGGTTGAGGGGCTTTCACCCAGCCCCTAGAGCCTGGCACTTTGAACTTGGACTTAAAGTCTCCAAAGAGAATAAACTCCTGTTTGTTAAGGCCATCCCATTTGTGGTATATTCTTATCAGAGTGGCACTAGGTAACCAGAACAATATCTTTCAAGATTCTCATTTACTCATTTTAATTAATGATCAAAACAAATGCCCTGAGGCATTTGCTCTCATGAAGAGTCAATCTGAAAGAGTTTGATATCTAAATCAAAATTGTTTTTGAGTTACAAAGGCATATAAACACATCTTTATCTCAAAAATATATATTGTCTGTTAACCTAAAATAAAATAGCATGCAAGATTAAATTTCATTTCATAAAAACAGAACTTCTGGGTAAGAAGATTTTTTTTCTTTTTTCTTTTAATCTGGAGAAAGTGTTTTTGTTTTGTTTTGTTTGTTGCCATTAAGTAGTTAATTCTAGTGAGTTCCAGATGTCCCATTTTGTAAAGGAACTGTTCTCAGACATTCTTCTACTAACTGAAGGAAACTTTCCACTCTTCAAGTAAATTTATTATATTCCTTTTACCTTTTATCCTGGGGTCTCCTACCATTTGTATCTTTTTTTTTTTTTTTTAATGACTCTCCTCCTTGATTTCTTGTTAAAGGGCTCAACAGAAATAGATAAAAATGACACCTAGAAAAGAACATTTCTGCTCCTGGGAGTCATCAAATTTCAGAGTTAAACTTGGTAACTTGCTTCAAGCAAGCCAAAATGAGCACAGAGCAAGCACAATGACAAATGTTCTTTCTTTCTTTATTTCATTTTTTGGGGCAAAGAATGTTTTGTTTTATTTTGTTTTATATTTCGTCAGCTGGCACACTGCACAGTAACAAGATTTTTTTCATTCTTTCTCATTTAAGTTGCTTTTAGATGTGTCCTAAATTAGCTTTTATTTAAGTCTTGAAGGGAGTTGGCTTGCATTCCCTAAACAGAACAATAGTTCCTCTCAAATGAGAATGCCAACTACATATATTATCTGTCCTATTCCCAGCAGGAACATTCGAGTGTCTGCTTAGAAAAACTAGTCCCATGGACTTTTAGATTGGAGAGGGATGGCTAGCTTCAGTTGTCATCTTTAATTTGTGAGAAAATTGAACTGCTTCTGTCTTTCCACATCCCTCATTCACCCATGTTAGACTTTTGTAGATGGTCCAATTTTTCTTCCCATCAGTCAAAATGGGCCTATCTTTGGAATGCTTCAAGAACTAGGGGTACCCTTAGCTTGTTAATACTCTTAGTTGTCCCAGTTCCAATTTGCCTAATTACATTTTGTTATTTTATTTATTATTATTTTTAAGAGCTTGTTTTACAGTCAATGTTAAATGTACATTTAGATTCACTCTCCATTTACCATGTCCAACCCTAACTCAGTCTCCTCCCCTCCCTACCCTGTAACCCGCCTCCTGTGTCCCTCATATTTATGCACTCCTGTTTGTCCTGCATTTCCTCAATTTGAATGTTGGTCCTCTGGTGTCCCATGATCTATTGCTCTAGGGGA
>NW_006921609.1:4160214-4162318 GCF_000298275.1 Orycteropus afer afer | reverse complement strand
AGCAGGGATTTCATGTATATTGTTGTGCCAATTGAGTCCGGTGTCCCCCAGTACTATGGTCCTGAGAAAGATCTATTGAATCTCTCTCCCATAGTGTCTGGGCATCTGTGAGGGATTGCTCTGTGTCTGTCTTCTATTGTTTCTGTAAGGACTGCAGGTATTTTGTATCACTGGTATCTTTCTGCTATTAACCTATTTCACTGATCATAATGTCCTCCAGATTCATTCACGCTGTGAGATGATTTGCGTATCTCTCATTGTTCTTTAATGTAGCATCGTATTCCATTGTATGTGTATACCATAATTAGGTTATCCACTCATCTGTTAATGGGCATTTAGGTTGTTTCCATCTCTGTGCTATAGTGAATTGTGCTGCGATGAACGTAGGTGTACATGTCTGTTTGTGCACTATCCCTCACTGCTTTAGGATATATTCCTAGTAACGGAAATACTAGGTCAAATGGTACTTCTATTTTCAGATTTTTAAGGAAATGCCATACCACTTGCCACAATGGTTGTACCATTTTACAATCCCTCCAGCAGTGTACAAGAGTTCCAATCTCTCTGCAACCTCGCCAGCATTTGTTATTTTCTCATCTGTTGAACTTTGATATTGTTGCTGGGGTGAGATGTTAACTCATTGTTGTTTTGATTTGCATCTCTCTAATGATTAATGATAGTGAGCAATTGCTCATGTGTTTGTTGGCTGCCTGTATATCTTCTTTGGTGAAGTGTCTGTTCAAATCTTTTGACCATTAGTGAACTGGGTTATTTGTCTTTTTGGTGTTGAGGTGTTGAAGTTTCCTATAGATTTTGGAGATAATTCTTTTATCAGATATGTCATAGGCAAATATTTTCTCCCTCTGTAGGTTCTCTCTTTAGCTTTTTGACAAAGTCTTTTGATGTGCATAAAAATTTAATTTTTAAAAGGTCCCAGTCATCTAGCTTCTCTTCTATCTCCTGCACATTCTGGGTTATGCTTGATAGTCTATTTATGCCGTAAATTAGAGCTCCCAGATTTGCCCCTATATTATCTTTGATTAATTTAAGAGTTTTGGGTTTTACCTTTAAGTCTTTGATCTAGCTTGAGTTTGTTTTTGTGTATGGGGTGAGGTATGGGTCTTGTTTCATTTTTCTACAGGTGGACATCCAGTTTTGCCAGCACCATTTGTTAAAGTGGCTGTCTCTTCCCCTACTTAATGGATTTTGGACCTTTGTCAAAGATCAATTGTCCATAGATGGATGGATCTCTATCTGGACTTTTGGTTCTGTTCTATTGGTCTATCTGTGTATCATTGTACCAATACCATGCTGTTTGACTACTGTGGCTATATAGTAGCTCTTAAGATCTGCAAGCGTGAGACCTCCCACTTCATTTTTCTTCTTGAGAAGTGCTCTGCTTATCTGAGGTTTCTTTCTTTTCCATATGAAATTAGTAATTAGTTTTTCCATATCCTTAAAAAATTTTGTTGAAATCTGGATTGGGATTGCATTAAATGTGTAGATTGCTTTAGGTAGTATTGACATTTTCACAATATTTAGTTTACCTATCCATGAACAAAGTAGGTTCTTCCATTTATATAGTGCTTTTGTTGTCTCATGTAGCAGTGTTGTATAGTTTTCTTTATATAGGTCTTTTGTGTCTCTGGTGAGGTTTATTCCTAGATATTTTATCTTTTTAGTAGCTATTGCAAATGATATTGGTTCCTTTATTTCTTTATCAGAGGACTCTTTGTTGGTGTAGAGGAATCCAACTGATTTTTCTATGTTGACTGTGTATCCTGCCACTTTGCTGAACCTCTCTATTAGTTCCAGTAGTTTTTTATTGAGTCCCTTGGGTGTTCTATGTACAGGATCATATCATCCTCAAATAGAGATAGTTTTAGTTCCTCTTTGTCAAATCATATGCCTTTTATTTCTCTTTCTTGCCTTATTTCCCTGGCCAGGACTTTGAACAGGAATGGACGTTGGATTTTATCAAATGCCTTTTCTGCATCAACTGATATAATCATATGTTCTTTCGTTTTGTTTATGTAGTGGATTACATTGATTTTCTGATGTTGAACTACCCTTCTAAACCTGGTATGAATCCCACTTGGTCTGG
>NW_006921609.1:4158623-4159183 GCF_000298275.1 Orycteropus afer afer | reverse complement strand
GAAGGATCCATGTGCACTGGAGAAGAATATAAATTGTGCTTTTGTTGAGTGAAATGCTCTGTATATGTCTATGAGGTTGAGTTGGTTGATTGTATTGTTGAGTTCTTCTGAATCTTTGTTGACTTTTTTTCTAGTTGGCCATTTCCTCTTTGAAAGTGGTGTGTTAAAGTCTCCTACTACTATTGTAGAGTTGTCTATTATCCCTTTTAATTCAGTTAATATGTGATTCACATATTTGTGAGCACTTTCATTGAGTGCTTAAATATTTATTATTGTAACGTCTTCTTTGTCAATTGACCCTTTCAGTATAATATAATGTCCTTCCTTATCTCTTATGATGTTTTTCATCTTTATGTCTATTTTGTCAGAAATTAATATTGTCACTCCTGATCTTTTTTTATTACTGTTGGCTTGGTATATTTTTTTGTTCCACCTCTTAACTCTTAATTTGTTTTTATCTTTGTGTCTAAGGTGGGTCTCTTGTAGGCAGCGTATCAATGGGTCTTCTTTTCTTATCCAATCTGCCACTATCTTTCTCTTGATAGGTCTATTTACATTGA
>NW_006921609.1:4157160-4158473 GCF_000298275.1 Orycteropus afer afer | reverse complement strand
TTTTAGAACGGTGTGTCTGTGAAGACATTATTCTGTTTTCCTGTCCATTTGGAAGTTTGTACCTAGAAGCTTTATTCCCTCTGATAGGTTAGTTGCTATTGTTGTGTGCTGATTGACTTCTTGGTTGTTAGAGTACAGTGTTTTATGGTCTTATTTTGAGTTTCTTTTTCTGATTTGGTTTTAATGTTGATGCCACATATCCTGATTTTGTTGATCTATGTTGTGGGTTCTCTATTGGAAGCACTTCCTTAAGCTTTTCTTATAGGATTGGTCTGGTTTTTACAAAATCCCTTAATTTCTGTTTGTCTGAGAATGCCTTGATTTTGCCCTCATATTTGATGGATATTTGATGTATAAGATTCTTGGTTGGAAGTTCTTTTCCTTCAGTTTTTTATGTATGCCATCCCATTGCCTTTTTGCCTACATGATTTCTGTTGAGTAATCAGAGCTCAGCCTAACTGTTTGATTATTGTAAGTAATATTTATTTTTTCCTGGGTAGCTCTCAACATTTTTTCTTTGTCTTTGATTTTGGAGAGTTTGATAATATGCCTTGGTGTTTTTCTCTTGGGATCTATCTTGTGTAGGGTTCTATGAGCTTCTTGGACAAATATTTTTTCTTCTTTCATGATATGGAGGAAGTTTTCTATTAGCAGGTCATCCACAATTTCCTCAGTGTTTTTTTTCTTTTTTCACCTCTTTTTGTTCTATAATTCTGATGAGTCTTATGTGGTTTCTTTTCATGTAACCCCATATAATTCTTAGGTTCTGTTCATTTCTCTTAAATCTTTGTTCTCATTTTTCTTCATACAGGCTGGTGTCCAGGGATTTGTCTTCTAATTGGGATATGCATTCCTCAGCCAGTTCTAACCTGCTCGTTTGCGCTTCTGCTGTGCTTTGTAATTCTGTAATTTTGGTATTTATCTTCTGGATTTCTAACTGCTGTTTTTATATTAGTTCAGATCATGCATTAATCTTATTATTTTATTCTTGAATAATTTTCCTGAGTTTTTCTAGGAAACTGTCTGTGTTCTCTTTGTTTCTGTTTGGGGTTACCTTAGGCTCTTGTAAAGCTCTGTAAACATATCTTCTATATTCCTTCTCAGATAATTCTATTGCTTCTTCCTCCATGTTTAATGAGACCCTTTTTTGTGATTTTGCTTCTAATGCCTTGTCCTATTATTTTTTCTTTGTTTGTTTGATTTGAGGTTACCTATTGTTTCCTAGACATTTTGAGGTTATCTTTAACTGTTGGTTATGTATTGATTTGTTTTGTCTTGGGTTTATGGTTTAATATTTTGAAAAAGGTGGGTTT
>NW_006921609.1:4154907-4156236 GCF_000298275.1 Orycteropus afer afer | reverse complement strand
CAGTTCTCACCTGTCAGTCGCTCTCCCAGGAAAGTTTCTTATGGCCTTTCTTGGCTGTCTGTCTATGTTCTGCAGGATAGAGCTTCTTCTTCTTCTTTTTTTTTCCCCACTGTACCTTTCTCCTCTCTAACTCTACTCCTCTGAGTTTGGTGCACTCTGACTCAGTGAGCTGTTTAGAGTACCAGAATCCCTAATTCAAACTGCTATACCTAGTTTTTCAAGCACTAAGATGCTAGAGGGAAATAGCGTGGTGATTACTGACAAGACTACATTTTGATTCCTATATTCTATTCTTTAAGAAAAACTCTTTGCTTTTTTATTTGGAGTTGAAAAAGATTGTTTTCAACTTGCTCTTCTAAATCAAAGCTTAACCCTCAAAAGCCCAGCATGAAACCATCCAATGTTGCCTGAGGAGAAATGCCATGATTGTGAGAGAACAAGTAACAGAACTATTCTCAGAGGATAAGACAACATCCTTGCACCCACCTCAAAATCAGTATTCGGGAAAAATATATGATTATCTGGCTGCAGAACTTGCTCTTTATTAAAAAGAGATACATCTTTACCAAGAGCTAATGATGAAATATTTGAGTATCCATACCCAATACTATCCAATGCAGACAAATTCCCTGGAAACACACTGTATGGTGTTTTTTGTTATTGTTGTTGTTTTTCTTAATGAAAATCATCATAAAATAATATAAATGGTTAAGTTCCTACAGTTTCCACTCTCTTCTTTGATGCTATATGTTGCATGTTCTGAATGTGTTTAGCAAGCTGAATACATTCAATTCAATGAAATACATACATATTACCACGAAATCTCTTTTTATTACAATGGTTATAACAAGGGCTCTGCTTTTATTTCAATTATGTAAAACAATGTGACACTTGCCCTTGTTATTTTAGCTTTATTTCAGAGTTTCTAGAACACTTTTCTCTGCAAGATTTCCATGATGCTAAGATGTGGGAAATTGCTTTAGGCTCTGCTGACTAAAATTTACATATTTTTCTTCTGATGAAATAGTTTGTTTGCTTTAAAACTAAATGATGTAATGCAATGTAAAACAATATATAATTATACTAATTATGGTCTAAGGTGATAAATTTAGATGGTATCATATTTTATATCTGTTCTTGCAATACATACAGTCATTATCTATCAAGTATTCACAAGTAACTTGGAAATTTTCAAATGCAAGGACTTAATAAATGGATTCTTCTTAGATTTATCTCTGGGCAAATGCTGTCCTTTTGATTTCATATGGTTGATTGTTCTAATGAGTGCATACCTTCCCTGTATAATTGTTCACCTCTGGTAGCATAGTG
>NW_006921609.1:4152379-4153793 GCF_000298275.1 Orycteropus afer afer | reverse complement strand
AGGGGTTGCTTTGAGTCAGAATTGACTCGATGGCAGTGAGTTTGGTTTTGGTTTTTGGTTCACATTTAGAACTATGAGAAAATAAATTTTTGTTCTCTCAAGTCACTCACTTTGTAGCATTTTGTTAAGGCAGCTCTAGGAAACTAAGATAAATGCCATGAAGTTATAGGTGAACAAATTTATGTTACATCTTTTGTGATTAGAAAGTTCTATGATTAAGCATGTTTTGTGACTCATGAACTAAATATGTTCATAAGAGGTTTAGTTTCAGGGCCACACTTTTATATTTTTTTATTACATCTTTATATAAACGTGTTTATTAGTCTCTATCTCATAAATAACTTAAAAGAAAGAGATAAATTATCAATAATATATTTCAGAGATATAATAAAAGTGTATTTTTTCTTAGACATCAACCTTAGAGAATACAGATTTAAATGATGAGGAAGAAATTTGTCAAATTTCTAAATTTTCAGTTAACATTAAATTTCAGAAAAAATGAAAAGTGGCAAAATAATCTTACTAAGTTCAATGACAGGGAGGAAAAATGGTAGATGAACTTCCACTTGGAAGGATGGAACACAGTCTATTTACAGAAAAACCACACATGAATTGTGTAATATCTGTACATCTACAAGGAAGATGAGTTACTACTACTATTATTTAAATTTACTCACCAATCACCAAAGCCAAAGATGAGGAATTTGAAGACATATACTAACTTCTGCAGTTAGAAATTTACAAAACATGCAATCAAGATGTGTTGATTATCACTGTTGACTGGAATGCAAAAGTTGGAAATAAAGAGGAATCACCAGTAGTTGGAAAATGTGGCCTTGGTGATAGAAATGACACTGGAGAAACCATGATAGAATTCTGGAGAACCAACAACTTATTCATTGCAAACATCTTTTCTCAACAACATAAATATAATCCATGCCTATACAAGTGAACCTCACCATACTGATTACACTGAAATCAGATGGACTACATCTGTGGAAGGAGGAGATGAAGAAGCTCAATATCTTCAGCCAAAACAAGGCCAGGAACTGCCTGTGGAACAGATCATCAATTGCTCATATGTAAGTTCAAGCTGAAACTGAAGACAATTAAAACAAGTCCATGAGAATGAAAATATAAATTTCATTGTATCCCACTTGAATTTAGAGACCATCTGAAGAATAGATATGATGCATTGAACATTATTGACCAAAAACCAGAGGAATTGTGGGATGACATCAAGAATATCATCCATTAGGAAAGTAAAAGGTCATTAAAAAACAAGAAAGGAAGAAAAGACCAAAATGGATATCACAAGAGATTCTGAAACTTTCTCTTGAATGGAGAGTAGCTAAAGCAGATAGAAGAAATGACAAGATAAAAGAGCTGAACAGAAGATTTCAGAGAGTACTTC
>NW_006921609.1:4143622-4151534 GCF_000298275.1 Orycteropus afer afer | reverse complement strand
TGTTTACTTGTGACATATTGACTCTGCAAAAGCATTTGACTGTGAGGCTCATAACAAATTATAAATAACATTGAGAAGAATGGGAATTCCAGAACACTTAATTCTGCTCATGAGGAATCTGTATGTGGTAGTTCAGTTTGTATGTCAACTTGGCTGGGCCTGGTTGAGTGGCTGGGCAGCTGGTGGTAGTTATTCTCCATGATGAGACTGGCAATCAACTCCATGGTAGGATCCACCACAAGCAACTGAGTTGCTGCTTTGGGTGTGTGGTCTGCTTCCCATACATAAGAAGCAACTTTGGGAATGGTCTCTAGCGTATGACACACTTGGACCCTGCATATAGCCGTGTCATTGTTCAGCAGCCTGCCATGCTCTGCCGACTGTGGGACTTAAAATGGACTTAAATTAATGGCCTGCCATGTGGTTTGGTAACATCAGGACTTTGCCATTTTACTTGTCAACCTTGGGTTTGTCAGTCTCAGCAGCCAGCAGCTGTCTGAGTGAAGAACTGCCTCTAGCTTCAGTGGACCAGGAGCTGGAGGCAGAGTTGGACCCCAAGGTTGAGGGGCTTTCACCCAGCTCCCAGCTCCTGGCACTTTGAACTTGGACTTAAAGCCTCCAAATTGTGAGAATAAACTCCTGTTTGTTAAGGCCATCCAATTTGTGGTATATTCTTGTCAGAGCAGCACTAGGTAACCAGAACACTGTACCTAGAACAGGAGGCTGTTGTTCAAACAGAACAAGGAGTTACTACATGGTATAAAATCAGGAAGGGAGTGTATCAGAGTCATATCATTTCACCATACTCATTCAATGTGTGTGCTGAACAAATAAACCAAGAAGCTGGACTATATGAAGAAGAACATGGCATGAGGACAGGAAGAAGACTCATTAACAACCTGAAATATGCAGATGACACAAGTTGCTTGCTGAAAGTGAAGATGACTTGAATTACTTACTGATGAAGATTAAAGACACAGTCTGCAGTATGGATTACATCTCAGCATAAAGAAAACCAAAATCCTCACAACTAGGCCAATAAGTAGCATCATGATAAATAGAGAAAAGATTGAAGTTGTCAAAAATTTCATATTACTTAGTTTCACAATCAACATCGATGGAAGTAGCAGTCAAGAAATCAGATGACATATTGTTCTGGGAAAATCTGCTGCAAAAGACCTCTTTAAAGTGATGAAGAGCAAAGATGTTTCATTGAAGATTAAAGTGCACCTAACCCAAGCCATGGTATTTTCAGTCACCTCATATGCATGTGAAAGCTGGACAATGAATAAGGAAGGCTGAAGAAGAGTTGATGCTTTTGAGTTCTGGTGTTGGTGGAGAACACTGAAAGTACCAATGGACTGCCAGAAGAATGAATAAATCTGTCTGGGAAGAAGTGCAGCTGGAATGCTCCTTAGATGCAAGAATGGCCAGTCTTCGCCTCACCTACTTTGGTCATGTTTCAGAAGGAACCATTCCCTGGAGAAGGATATCATGCTTGGTAAAGTGAAGGGTCAGCAAAAAAGTGGAAGGTCCTCAATGAGATGGATTGACACAGTAGATACAATGGTGGGCTCAGGCATAGCAAGGATTGTGAGGCTGGTGCAGGACCAGGAAGCATTTAGTTATGTTGTACATAGGGTCTCTGAATCAGAGATGGCTCGAAGACACGTAACAACCACAACTAAAGACTATACCTAGAAGAGGGTAGCCTAATGTATAAATGTATTTTTTAAAAAAGAAGTAGTTTCTTTTCTGGCACCAAAAACATATGCCCTTGTATTTGGCAGCTTTGAAATCTATAATTTAGGGGAAAGAAAAAAAAAGTAATGAAGGTAGATGTGTTCATAAGCATCTACAATGAACAAATGATGAATTTACTACCATTTAAGGAATTAAAGATATAGATGTTTTGGTTAGTGCTGCTCTATCAGAAAGAACCACAAATGGGTGACTTGAACAAACAGGGATTTATTCTCCTACAATTTTGGATGCTTGAAGTTCAAGTTCAAAGTGGCAGGTTCTAGGGGCTTGGTGAAAGCCCTTTGACTTTGGGCTTCAACTCTGCCTCTTCCTTCTGGCCCACTGACACTGGGGGAATCTTTTCACTCAGGCAGCTGCTGGCTGCTGAGGCTGACAAACCCAAGGTTGCCAAGTAAAAAGGCAGAGCCCCAATATTACCAAACCACAGAGCAGGCCATGGATTTAAGTCCATAAGAGTCCCAAGATAGGCAGAAAACATGGCAGGCTGCTGAGTAACAACACAATTACATGCAGGGTTCAAGTGTGCCAAAAGCTTCCCGAAGCTTCTCCTTATATACGGGAAGCAGACCACATACCTAAATCTGTTAGCAACGGATTCCACCTGGAGCTGATTGCCATTCTCATCATGGGGAATAACTACCACCAACTGCCCAGCCACTCAAAACCAGGCCCAGTCAAGTTGATACATAACCTCAACCACACAGATGCCTTTATCTGAAAATGTGAATACTTTTGGAAAATACAGTTAAAATCAGTAAATTCCTGAAGTCTGTGAACAACATAAAAGTCAAGTCTTAAAATATCAGACTTAGGTGTTACTCTGATTTTTGAAGGAAGTATTAGGCTAAGCAATAAAGGGAAGAAACATTTTCCAAAATATGCAGTAAATTTATAAAATGTATTACTATAAGAAACTTAAAATATATTTTTGTTTTAGATGTGAATAATTTCATTAACGATACATTAGAAGCAATAAAGGAAATGTTGGTACATTTACTTTTAGCCCTGACCCCTGTATATGTATATTATAGAGATCACTTACCAAGCTCAACTAAAATGTCTTAGTTTTATCCTCAAAGAGTGATAATGGTGAAGGAGAGAGAAGATTGCTAGTTTGACTTGTGAGAACATATTTTTTTTTCCTTATGGTGATTTTAATGGCTTCATCTATTGGACAATTTTTTTTTAATTATTTTTATTGTGAAGATACACATAACAAAATATATGCCATCTCAACAATTTCTACATGTACAGTTCAGTGACATTGATTACAGGCACACCTCGTTTTACTGCACTTTGCTTTACTGCACTTCATAGATAACTGCATTTTTTTACAAATTGAAAGTTTATTGTAACCTTGTGTCAAGCAAGTCTATTGGCTTCAGTTTTCCAATAGTATGTGCTCACCTCCTTTCTCTGTGTCACACTTTGGTGATTTTCACAATATTTCAAACATTTTCATAATGCTGTTGCACATATAATGGACTACATATAGTGTAAACATAACTTATACACTGGGAAACCAAAAAAATCTTGTGACTCACTTTATTGTGGTAGTTGCTGTATTGTAGTTGCCTGGAACAGAACCTGCATTATTTCTGGTATACTTCTTCAAGTTAAGCACTCATTCACTCCTTCTTTTTCTAAACTACCCCACCACAATTAACATAAACTCAGTGTTCCCTAAGCAGTAACTCCTCTTTCTCCCTGCCATCCACTCCTGATAGCCATTAATAATCTTTGGTTTCCACATATTTGCTTATTTAATATAAGTGAGATCACAGAGTATTTGTTCTTTTGTGACTGACTTATTGATATTAGCATTATGCTTTCAAGGTTCATCTACATGTAGCCTGCATCCAGATTCATTTCTCTTTATGGCTGAGTAGTATTCAATTGTGTCTAGGTACCACGTTTTGTTCATTTATCTATCACTGAGCATCTTGGTTATTTCCACATTTTGACTATTGTGAAATGTGCTGCAATGAACACCAGTGTTCATATGTTTGTTTCATGTTGCTGCTTTCAAGTCTCTTGAATATATATGTAGGCTTAGGATGCAGGATCATATGGCACTTCTATATTCAACATTTTGAGAAACACCCAAATTGTTTTCCACAAATGGCTGTACCACTTTATATTCCAATCAGTTTCTCAATAACCTTGCCGATATCTGTTGTTTTCCATAGAACAAAATTCTTATGATGAATGGAAGCACTGCAGAAAACCAGTTAGTGGAATATGAAGAAATAGATTATACTGAAGTACAGGCAAACTGACCACACTGAATCTTAAATTGCTCTCTCTTCACCACTGAACCAAAACATAACCAAACTCACTGCTGTTGAGACAGATCCGACTCATAGAGACCCCTCTTTGGGTTTCTGAGGCAGTATCACTATGGAAGTAGATTGTCCCATCTTCCTTCCCAGGAGTTGCTGGTGGGTTTGACCCGCCAGCCTTCTGCTTAGCAGTCAAATGCCTTAGGTACTACACCACCAGAGCCACTAGTCTTTAGAAAACCTTTTTGACTCAAAGAATCTTAGCTATTTTTAGATATCCTTTATGCTATAATCTTGATTCCTATGCAAATTTTAAAACACCATGATGCTCACAGTAGTCCATTTTTATGTTTCTAAGAATATAAAATGATAAGAATTCTATTCCCAAAACAAAGTGTCAATCTCCTTCTCAGGGACCAGACTCTATATAAATGGATTCTTAATACTTTCTCTTATATTCTCTCTGAATTTCACTGAAGATAAAAATCTAATAAGACTAAAGCAATATAAGATCCTTAGTTTACAGAATTTTCTTGGTTATTTTCATCAAGAGATAGATTTTTCTCCTTGTACTAGAAAAATTTGACATAAAGAACTGATTTACACTTTAATAATTGTGGATGAAGCTGTGAATCATTTGTTGGTTTCCTCAGCTACACACGTCTCTTAGAAATAACATTCTTTTGGCAGCAGCAACAGCTCAAAGTATAAAAGAAAATAATATAGTGCCAGTGGTCTCTGCTGCTAAGTGAACACAGAAACAGAATTTAAAACATCAAAATGCTTTAATAATCATATAGTAACCTTATTCTTAATTTCACAGATTCATTCAATAACTGCCTCATTTGGCTGATTTAACACAATGATGAATGGAAATTTAAAACAGCAGTACCTTTTGGGACATGCTAAATTACCTGTCATGAGTAAGGTGATCATTCCAAATCCTTACTGTATGTTGTTGTTGTTGTTAAGTGCTGTCAAGTCGTTTCCGACTCATAGCGACCCCATGCACAGCAGAACGAAACACTGCCTGATCCTGCGCCTAACTGTATAGTACAGGATATGTATACTTACATGAATACTGGCTTGAGGATTTTGACTCCAATTTAAAATTTTGCAGTATCTGCAGCAAAATCTTCCCATCTAGACTTTTTAAAGGCAGAATGTCTTGATATAAGAGCAAAAAGTGGGGTAACTGGATAATTACTGGAAGTGAATCTAGACATATGTTCAAATCCAAACTTCCTTCATTTGTATGTGGCTGAGTTTGAATCTCCAAAGATGTTTAGATTTTTTTTAATGGAAGATACAAATATAACAACCCTTGTTGGGGATCTATCACTCTATCTTTGTTGTGTACAGTATTAGGGACCAACTACTGGAGAATATATGTCTGAGCATTGATAAAGCAACTCCTGAGTGTTCAGGTGGGTTGATGTGATTAAACTGTTCTTAGCTTAAAAAATTCAAGAGGACTTTAATGGGAATTAAAGTGTAGAGAGTTGTGATAAGCTCATATACATACCAGGATTGTTGATTGGCAGGACTCAAAATCAATATTTTAGGGAAGGTATTTGAGAAAAGGACATGAAGGCGGCATCTGCTGACCTCCTTTAACTTCACAAGAAGAAGACAGAATCAATCACCATCAGCAGCTCAAGGCTTTTTCCTACAAGGCCAGACAAGCTGCCACCCTCCAGCCTTTTTACCAACTTTGACACCAACTCTCCCTCACACGGTATTCACTAGCTCTCTGCTGGTATTGATAATTCATCACAACAGTCACACAGAGCTCACAGACAATACGCACAATTGTGGGGTTTATTAGGGAAGCAACAGGCTACAGTTCAGGTTCAGGAATGCACTCAGGATACAGTTCTTTGATCAGGACAGTGTCCCATCTGCTGTGCCCTCAGACATGCCTCTTTGTCCCTTGGCCTCTCTGCCTGGCCTCTGCCTCTGTGGGCCAGGTAAGCCTACCTTTCTGCCTCATGCCTCTTGGTTCCACTGCCACTGTCTCTCTGATGGGGCATCTCTCTGTCAGAGCATCTCTCAGACAAGGAGATCCATCCAACAGAGGGATCTTGGGTCCAAGGATGTGCTCCACTTCACTTCCAGCTCTTCTCTCTTGATGGCAGTGAGATCCTCCATTCTACCTCTAGAAAGGCTCATTTTAAGCCTGGCAGAGTGACAAAACTAACCAATCCCAACATCAGAGTTCTACACACCCTATGTGCATGTCCCACCCAGTAATCCAGTGGGAGTTACAAAGACTATGGCTAGAAAATCCATACCAAGTAATTCACTGCACAGCAGTGATGTTGGAAGAAGGTGTAGACAAAGAGAGTAAAAGTAATAGATGAAAAGCTAAAGCATAATTTTTTAAATTTTTAAATGGATGGAGAAAAGTCAGGTATATAGTGAGTGAATGTACTAAGATTCTCAAGAGTAGCATAGCTAAAGCCTTTATCAGAGGAATCAGAAGTAAAGAGATT
The DNA here is from genome assembly GCF_000298275.1 of Orycteropus afer afer. Lineage (NCBI taxonomy): Eukaryota > Metazoa > Chordata > Mammalia > Tubulidentata > Orycteropodidae > Orycteropus > Orycteropus afer. The sequence goes on along the minus strand of NW_006921609.1, from coordinate 4,144,993 downwards.
TTAACTTAAATTATGGTAAATATTACTTCATGGAATTAATCTCCAGTAAGTGATGTAGTATGTAGGAGCTCTGGTAGCATAGTGCCTAAGGCACTTGACTGCTAACCAGAAGGCTGGTGGTTCAAACCCACCAGCCACTCTTCAGAAGGAAGGTTGGGAAATCTACTTCTGGTAATGATACCACCTCAGAAATCCAAGAAGGAGTCGCTATGAGTCACGTCCGACTCGATGGCACATAACAACAACAAAAACAACAAGTTTCTTTATATGGAATTTGTGGTACCCTGTGTTATCTCTCTTTTCTTGGGATAATTTTTGGAAGAAGATAGAAGAAAATGAGAACTAACATTCATCATAGCTTAGTATGAGTCAGGCAGAGTGCTCTATTGTCTTGCTAAATTCTCATAATGATGAAGGTTGGAAACTCTAGAAGATGGACAAAAACTGTAAAACCTAAATAAAACTTTAAAATTTTCTAATGTTCCAATGGCTTATTTTATTTGTGATTTCCCATCTACTTTTATGATAACAAAAGAAAATTTATTATTTGCTTAAATAGACAAGTGTTAAAAGACATTGATTGGAGAAGTTATTGTTAAAGGCAATTCAACACCACCACCAAAGGACACTTTAAGTTTTGTCTGCTACAAAAGTCAATAGATAGATAGGTGCAAAAAGGAGGGGGAAGAGGAAGAGGAGGATGGTAGGGGCAGGAAGGGAAGGGGGGAAGAAGAAAGGAGAGAAGAGAAAAGGAGGGGAGGGGAGAGGAGGGAAGGAAGGGAGGGGAGGGGTTTAAGAATCACATCAAGAAAAATGGACCTGGGACTAAGACTTTACCCTAGTGCTGAATAGTAGAACAGTCTGAGCTTCCTAGTAACCCTGAAGCAGACATTACCCATATTTCTGTTGGTAATTTAGAGTTATAAAGTTTTATGATCTGCCCAGGGTCACACATCTAACCAATACAATCAAAACCAAGCCAAACTCACTGTCATCGAGTTGGATCCGACTCATAGCAACCCCTACCTGGGTTTCTAAGGTGGTATCACTACAAAAGTAGATTGTCCCATCTCCTTCCAAGGAGTGGCTGGCGGGTTTGAACCGCCAGCCTTCTGGTTAGCAGTCAAATGCCTTAGGCACTATGCCACCACAGTGGAGTTGGAAATAAAGTCCAGTTATGCTCCACTCCAAAGCTCATAATGCTTCATCATAATGATTGGAGCATGTGAATATTAAGTAAATCATGAGAAAGCAAAATCATAAGAAACAGAAGACAATAAGAATATGTAGCAAAAAGGTGTCAACATACATTAATAAAACCCATCTGGTAGCATAGTGGCTAAGACACTTGCCTGCTAACCAGACGGCTGG
>NW_006921609.1:4131528-4142501 GCF_000298275.1 Orycteropus afer afer | reverse complement strand
TGTGATTGACTTATTTCACTCTGCATAATATCTTCCAAGTTCATCCAGGTCATGCAGTGTTTTGCAGATTCCCATCTCTTTGGTATTGTGAATAGTGCTGTGATGAACATGGTTGTATATTTATCTATTTGTGTCCTGCCTGTCACTTCTTTAGGGTATATACCTAGTGATGGGATTACTGGACTAAATTATATTTCTATTTCCAACTTTTCTGGCTAATAATTTTTTTAAATGATAAATGATATATCTTCATTTTGAAGACTTACAAACACTTAACATGGTAAAGAATCTGTGAAATCCTGCAGAAAAGACTGTCCATCCAAAGTCTCACATGACTACAGTACCTGTTTTATTTTCATCTGAAGTGAATGTTTCAAGATAACACATTTTTTTAACATGGGTTACGAGTTCATGAAATTTAAGGATAATGTAATATAAAACTTGTTTACAGATTCTGAAATGATAATATGTATATAACAAACACTGAATGAACAGTATTCTTGCAAATTTACAATTTAATTACATAACCATAGGCTTAACTTAGCACAAATTATGATATATTTAAGTTGAGTTTTAAAGAGAGCGGGAATTGTTGATGATAAAAAGAGTAGTCTAAAACCTCTTGAAGAAAAACAAATTAGATAGATAGAGATATAAATATAGATATAGGTAAAGATATATTCTACTTTTATAATACACCTTGAAAATTCTTTTTTCTTTGGCTTCATGTTATCTAAGCATTTCTCTTATTGATCAATCTTCTCTTCACTCAGCTTGTCGCTTAATCGAAGATAGAAGACAAAATTGCCAAAAAAAGAGAAAATGCTAAAATCTCAGTAGTTCCTCCACCTCCACCCTGCTGCTCTCCCAGATCTGGTCATTCACATTGGTGCTATACTCACTAAACTTTTTCATCTTTACTTCCATAACAAAACTTCTTTTCATTCCAGAGCCAGTGCCTTTGGCACAGTTTCTATAATAGGATAATCAGTAGAGTCCAATTCCAGTTTGCCACTGAAAAGGGGATAAATGATCTTCAAGCTCCCCCCCCCTTTTTTTACAGAGATTAACCTCCACCATCCATATGCATCTCTAAAATCACTAAGTGAAATAAAAGGATGATTTCATATAAGAAAGATTGATATTGACTCACCTCTACATATGCCAAATAATCAGATGATAGATAAACAGATACAGATAGATTATAAAGAGAATGAGAGAAGTTTTGTTTGCTTTAGAAATGGAGAATAAAGAAAGAAAGTAGTGCTTTTTAAAATGCATATATTCTACATGACCAGTGGCCAGAACAGGTAAGGCAGATGGGGAAAAGCCCCAAGTGGCAGGGAGCAGTGGCAGACAGGGCCAGCAGAAACAGGTAGGCTGTAGCCCAGGAAATGACTGCAGTGGTTGGGACAGCTAAGGGAGATGAACTCATCTGTCAGTTTGTCATACTGTGGTGGCTTGCATGTTGCTGTGAGGCTGGAGGCTGTGCCAGCTGGGGTGCCCATGGTGAACAGGTTTTAGTGGAGCTTCCAGATTGAGATAAACTAGGAATAAGGAAGAGGCCATACACTTCTCAAAGAACTGGTCAGTGAAAACCTTATGAAAAGTCATGAAACACTGTCTGATATATTACTGGGCAAATTTATGTATAGCCCTGAAACATTGTCCAATACAGAGCTAGAAGATGAGCCCCTCAGGTGAGAAGGCACTCCAAATATGATTGGAAAAGAGCTGCCTCATCAGAGTAGAGCCTACCTTAATGACATGGATAAAATAGAGCTTTTGGGGTCTCCATTTGCTGAAGTGGCATGACTCAATATGAGAAGAAACAGCTGCAAACATCCATTGATAATCAGAACACGGAATGTACAAAGTATGGATCTAGGAAAATTGGAAGCTGTCAAAAATGAAATGGAATGCATAAAGATTGATATCCTAGGCATTAGTGAGCTGAAATAAACTTGTTTTGGCCACTTTGCTTCAGATAACAATATGATCTACTACACTGTGAATGACAAATTGAAGAGGAAGGGTGTGACATTCATCATCACAAAGAATGTTTCAAGATCTATCCCGAGGTACAATGCTGTCAGTGATAGAATAATATACATACACCTACAAAGAAAGCCAGTTAATATTACTATTATTCAAATTTATGCACCAACTACCATAGCCAAAGATAAGGAAATTGAGGACTTTTACCAACTTCTGCAGTCTGCAATTGACCAAACATGCAATCAAGATGTGTTGATTATCACTGGTGACTGGAATGCAAAAGTTGGAAATAAAGAAGAATCACCAGTAGTTGGAAAATTTGGCCTTAGAGATAGAAATAATGCTGGAGGTCACATGAGAGTAGTTTGAAAAACCAATGACTTATTCATTGCAAATACTGTCTTTCAACAATACAAATGGTGGCTATACATGTGGACTTCACCAGATGGAGTCCATAAGAATCAGAATGACTACATCTGTGGCAAGAGGCAATGGAACAGCTCAATATCTTCAGCCAAAATCAAGCTCAGAGCTGATTGTGGAACAGACCATCAACTGCTCATTTGCAAGTTCAAGTTCAAGTTGAAGACAATTTTAAAAGTCCACAAAAGGCAAAATATGACCTTGATTACATCCTTCCTGAATTTAGAGACCATTTAAAGAATAGATTTGATGCATTGAACACCAATGAACAAAAACCAGAGGAATTGTGGGATGACATCAAAAACATCATCCATGAAGAAAGCAAAAGGTCATTAAAAAGAGAGGAAAGGAAGAAAAGACCAAAATGATGTCAGAAGAGACGCTGAACCTTGCCCTTGAATGGAGAGTAGGCAAAGCAAATGGAAGAAATGACAAAATAAAAGAGCTGAACAAAAGATTTCAAAGAGCAGCTAGAGAAGACAAAATAAATTATTATAATAAAGTGTCACTAAGTCCTTATATTCCAACTACCAGTCCAATCACCAGTAATAATCAATACTTTTGCAGTCCAATCACCAGTAATAATCAATACATATTGATTGCATGTTTGGTCAATTTCAGATTGCAGAAATTGGTAAAAATCTTCAACTTCCTCATCTTTAGTGGTTGGTGAGTAAATTTGAATAATAGTAGTATTAACTGGCCTTCCTCATAGGCATATGGATGTTATCCTATCACTGACAGTATTGTACTTCAGGATAGATATTGAAACATTCTTTGTGATGATGAATGTCACACCATGCCTCTTCAATTTGTCATTCCCAGCATAGTAGATCATATGGTAGTCTGATTCAAAATGGCCAAAACCATTCCATTTCAGCTTACTAATGCATAGGATATCAATCTTTATGCATTCCATTTCATTTTTGAAAACTTCCAATTTTCCTGGATTCATGCTTCATACATTCCATGTTCCAATTATTACTGGATATTTGCAGATGTTTCTTCTCATTTTTGAGTCATGCCACATCAGCAAATGGAGGTCCTGGAAGTGTTTCTCCAAGCACATCACTAAGGTCTGCTCTATCATGAAGAGACAGCTCTTTCTCAGTCATATTTTGAGTGCTGTCTGACCTGAGGGTCTCATCTTCTGGTTTTATATTAGACAATGTTTCAAGGGTATTCATGAAGTTTTCCAGTAATATATCAGACAGTTTTTCACTGCTATTTGTAAGGTTTTTCACTAGTCAATTCTTTGAGAAGTGGATGGCCCCTGCTTTCTTCCAAGTCTGTCTTAGTCTGGAAGCTCTGCTGAAACCTTCCCACCATGGGTGACCTGCTGGTATTTGAAATGCCAGTGGCATAGCCTCCAGCCTCACAGAAACATGCAAGCCCCCACAGTATGATAAACTGACAGGTGAGTGGTGGGATGCTATACATAGAAAGTCCCAATAATTTAACAAGAAAACTACTGGAGGTTATAGAAGGATTCAGCAAAGTGGCAGGGTAGAAGATAAACATACAAAAAATCAGTTGCATTCTTCTACACTAACAAAGAGAAATCTGAAAACAAAATGAAGAAAGAAATAACTTACAATAGCCACTCAAAAGATTAAATACTTAGCAATAAATATAAACAGAGATAAAAAAGATCTATAAAAGGAAAACTACAAAACACTACTACAAGAAAACTATATAAAGGTAAGAATAGGCTATGCTAACAGATAGGAAAACTTACCACTTTGAAAATGTCAATACTACCCAAAGCTATCCATAACACAATCTGAATCCAGATTCCATCATCCTTCTTCTAAAGATGAAAAAACTAATTATCAATCTTACATGGAAAAGAGAAAGACCCCAAAGAGGAAAGTATTATTAAGACCATCACCTTGTCTGTCAGTTTGTCATACTGTGATGGCTTGTGTGTTGCTATGAGGCTGGAGGTTATATCATCAGTATCTCAAATACCAGCAGGGTCATTCATGGTGGGTATGTTTTGGCAGAGCTTCCAGACTAAGACAGACTTGGAAAAAGACAGGAGCCATCCACTTCTCAAAGAATTGGCTAGTGAAAACCTTACAAATAGCAGTGAAACATTGTTTGATATATTACTAGAAAACTTCATGAATAACACTGAAACATTGTCCAATATAATCCCAGAAGATGAGCCCTTCAGGTATGAAGGCACTCAGGTTATGACTGGGGAAAAAACTGCCTCCTCAGTAAAGCTGATTTTAATTATGTAGATGGAATAATACTTTCAGAACCTCCATTTGCTAATGTACCACAGCTCAAAATGAGAGGAAACACCTGCAAACATCCAGTAATAATTGGAACATGGAATGTATGAAGCATGAATCTAGGAAAATTGGAAGTTGTCAAAAATGAAATGGAATGCATAAAGATTGATAACTTATGCATTTTTTTAAAAAAATCACACTGCTTTTGAGTTGTTTCCAACTCATAGTGACCCTTTCTTGAGTTTCTGAGGCAGTAATCATCCTTCTGAGGAATGGCTGGTGGGTTTGAAGTGCCAGCCTTCTGAAATGGACTGGTTTGGGCCATTTTGAATTAGACAACCATGTGATCTACTATGTCAGAAATGACAAATTGAAGAGGAATGGTATGGCATTCATCGTCACAAAGAATGTTTCAACATCTGTCCTGAAACACAATGCTGTCAGTGATAGAATAATATCCATATGCCTACAAGAAGACTTCTTACATTTCAGATTTACACGCTAATCACCAAAGCCAAAGATGAGGAAATTGAAGATTTTTACCAACTTCTGCATTCTGAAATTGACCACACATGCAATCAAGATCTCTTGATTATCACTGGTGACTGGAATGCAAAAGTTGGAAACAAAGAAGAATCACCAGATGTTAGAAAATATGGCCTTGGTGATAGAAATAACACTGGAGATCACATGATAGAATTTTGCAAAACCAAGGACTTATTCATTGCAAATACTTTTTCTCAACAACACAAACAATGGCTATACATGTGGACTTTGCTAGATGGAGTACACAGGAATCAGATCAACTACATCTCTGGAAAGAGGTGATGGAGAAGCTCAATATCTTCATCAAAACCAGGCCAGGAGCTGATTGTGGAATAGACCATCAACTGCTTATATGCAAGTTCAAGTTGAAGCTGAGGACAATTAAAGCAAGCCCACGAGATCCAAACTATGACCTTGATTATATCCATCCTGAATTTAGAGACCATCTATAGAAGAGATTTGATGCATTGAACACCAGTGACTGAAAGCCAGAGGAATTGGGATGACATGAATAACATCATCCATGAAGAAAGTAAGAGGTCATTAAAAAAGACAGGAAAGGAAGAAAAGACCATAATGGATGTTAGAAGAGACTCCAAAACTTACTCTTGGACAGTAGCTAAAGAAAATGGAAGAAATGACAGGATAAAAGAGCTGAACAGAAAATTTCAAAGAGCAGCTTGAGAAGGCAAAGTCAATTATTATAATGAAATGTGCCAAGAGTTGGAGTTAGAAAACCAAAAGAGAAGAACACGCTTGGCATTTCTCAAGCTGAAAGATCTGAAGAAAAATTTAAGCCTCGAATTGCAATATTGAAAGTTTCCATGGGCAATATGTTGTTGATTGATGCAGGAAACATCAAAAGAAGAAAGATAGGCTATGCAGAGCCACTATACCAAAAAGAATTGCTAGATGATCATCCATTTCAGGAGGTGGCATATGATCAAGAACCCATAGTACTTAAGGAAGAGGTTGAAGCTGCATTGATGTTGTTAAGTGCCGTCGAGTCGTTTCTGACTCATAGCGACCCCATGCACAGCAGAACGAAACACTGCCCGATCCCACGCCAGCTCCACAATCCCTGCTATACTTGAGTCCATCATTGCAGCCACCATGTCAATCCATCTTGTTGAAGGCCTCCCCCTCTTTCGTCGACCCTCCACCCTACCAAGCATGACATCCTTCTCCAGGGAATGGTCCCTTCTTACAACATGACCAAAATAGGTGAGACGAAGTCTGGTCATTCTTGCTTCCAAGGAGCATTCTGGCTGCACTTCCTCCAGGACAGATCTGTTAGTTCTTTTAGCAGTCCATGGTACTTTCAGCATTCTTCGCCAGCACCACAACTCAAAAGCATCAACTCTTCTTCGGTCTTCCTTATTCATTGTCCAGCTCTCAGATGCATACGAGGTGATTGGAAATATCATGGCTTGTGTCAGGCGCACCTTAGTCCTCAAGGAGATATCCTTGCTCCTCAGAATTTGATACAGTTCCTTCACAGTTGACTTTCCCAATGCTACATGTCGTCTAATGTCCTGAAAACAAAGAAGTTGCACTGAAGGAATTGGCAAATACAAGGCTCTGGGAATTGAGGGAATACCTATTGAGATGTTTCAACAAATAGATGCTGCACTGGAGGCACTCACTCAACTATGCCAAGAGATTAGACAGAGAGCTTCTGGGCCAACTGACTGGAAGAGATTCATATTTGTACCCATTCCAAAGAAAGGTGATCCCAAAGAATGTGGAAATTATCAAGCAATATCACTGATATCACATGAAAGTAAAATCTTCCTGGTAATAATTCAAAAATGATTGCAGCAGTATATTGACAAAGAACTTCCAGAAATGCAAGCTGGATTCAGAAGGGGATGTGCAGTGAGATATATCATAGCTGATGTCAGATGGATATTGGCTGAAAATAAAGAATACCAGAAAGATGTTTACTTGTGTTTTATTGACTATGCAAAGGCATTCAATTGTGTGGATCATAATAAATTGTGGATACCATTAAGAATGGGAATTCCAGAACACTTAATTGTGCTCTTGAGGAACTTGTATATAGACCAGGAGACTGCCGTTTGAACAGAACAAGAGGATACTTCATGGTTTAAAATCAAGGAGGGAGTGTGTCAGGGTTATATACTTTCACCATACTTATTCAATCTGTAGGTTGAATAGATAATTTGAGAAGCTGGACTATATGAAGAAGAATGTGGCATCAGTACTGGAGGAAAGCTCATTACCAGCCTGAAATATGCTGATGACACAACTTTGCTTGCTGAAAGTGAGAAGGATTTGGAGCCATTACTGATGAAAATTAAAGACTGCAGTCTGCAGTATGGATTACACCTCAATATAAAGAAAACAAAAATCCTCACAACTGGACCAATAAACAGCATCATGATAAATGGAAAAAAGATTGAAGTTGTCAAAGACTTCATATTACTTGGTTCTATAATCAACTCCAATGGAAGCAACAGTCAAGATATCAAAAGACATATTGCATTCATCAAATGTGTTGCAAAAGTCCTCTTTCAAGTACTGAAGAGAAAAGATCTCTCCTTAAAACTAAAATTCGCCTGAACCAAGCCACGGTATTGTCAATAGCCACTTATGCATGTGAGAGCTGGACAATGAATAAGGAAGACCAAAGAAGAGTTGATGCTTTTGAGTTGTGGTGTTGGTGAAGAATGCTGAAGGTACCATAGACTGCTAAAAGAACTAACGAATCTGTCCTGAAGGAAGTGCAGCTAGAATACTGTTTGGAGACAATAATGGCCAGACTTCATCTCACCTACTTTGGTCATGTTGTTAGAATGGGCCATTCTCCAGAGAAGGATTTCATGCTTGGTGAAGGGGAGTGTCAACAAAAAATGTGAAGGGCCTCAAAGAAATGGATTGACACAGTGGCTACAACAATGGCCTCAGGTATAGTGGAGATTATGAGGCTTGTACTGGACCAGACAGTGTTTCGTTCTATTTTACATAGGTCACTATGAGTCAGAGATGACTCAATGGCACATAAGAGCAAATAAAAACAACAGATACATAGACAAATTGAATAGAATTGACAACCTAAAAGTAAATCTATCCACCTATGCATAGCTAATCTTTGACAAAGGGCTGAAACCCAAAAAATGGAGAAGAGATAATCTTCTTAACAAATGGTGGTGAAAAAGCTGAATATGCATTTGCAGAAAAATGAAACATTATCCATTTCTCACAAAGACCTAAGTGTAAAATTTTAAATAGTAAAGATCATCAAAGAAAACCAGGGACAAAACTAAGGATCTGACTCCATGGCATAAATGTATTATCAAATATAACTAAAAATGTACAAATAGCAGAAGATGAACTCAATGACTGAGAACTCCTAAAAATTAAACACTGATGACCAACAAAAAATTTCACCAAAACAGTAAAAAGAGAACCTACCAACTGGGGAAAAAAAATGGCAATTATATATCAAAAAAGGGACTCATGTCTAAAATTTATAAAAAATCTTACACCTCAGCAATAAAAAGACAAATAAACCAATTAAAAATTCCCAGAGGACATGAGTAGACAATTCACCAAAGAAAACATTCTAGTGACAAGAAATACATGAAGAAATGCTTGCAATCATTAGCCATTAAAGAGATTCAAATCAAAACAACAATGAGATACATCCCACCCCAGCATTCATAGCAAGGTTCAAACAAAACAGAAAACAAATTATGGTGGCAAGGGTATGGAAAGAATGGAATCCTCATAGACAGGAAGTGGGACTATAATGGTGCAACCACTGTGGAAAATGGTACAGCACTTCCTTAATAATTTGGAAATAGAAATTCCATATGATCCAGCAATCTCACTATTAGGTTTATATCCTACAGAAATAAGACCCATGACATGAATAGCTATATACACATCCATGTTCATCACAGCACTACTCAATATTAAAAAGATGGAATCAACCTAAGTACCTGTCAATAGATGAATGGATAAGCAAACTATGATACATACATACAATGGAATACAATACAGGGTTAAAGAATAATGATGAATCTGCAAAGACAGTATGCTGAATGAAATTAGTCAAGCAGAAAAGGACAAATTTTGTATGAGACCACTACTGTAAAAATTCAAAAAAAGGTTTACTCGTAGTAAGAAACATTATTTGATGGTTACCAGGGTAGGAGGGAAGGGAAGTTAAATGATGTTAACTTGGGTGAAGGGGAAGAACATATACAACAAGGAGCATGTCAGCACAAAATGATCAAGGTAAAGGAAGACACTGGAAGGAGTACAAGAGTTAAAGGCAACAAAGGTAAATACGATTACATACACAATCCTGGAAAAACAGTAATAACAATAATCTATGGGTAGATACACAGACACATAAACTGAACAGGTATAGGAAGGGAACAGGACTACATCAATGTATATATATATATAGTTTTACAAAGAATATTTCTACATATTATTTACATATGCTGCAAACATACCCTTGAATATAGTATACAGACAGGGGATAAAGATATGGCAACTTTCTAGCTATAACTAAACCCCTTGAGGGAATGAGTCATGGGTCTGCAGCACTTAGGACCATACCCTCAGGAGACATCAAGATCGATTGGCACAACACAGTCCACAAAGAAAGTAGTTTATATCCTACATCAGTGTGCAGTGACTGGGGTTGTAAACGCTTGTGAGTAGCCATCTAATGTGCAAATATTTGTTTCTCCTGCATGGAGCAAAGAAGAGTGAAGAATATCAGAGATATGTGGCAACAATTAAGACTAATGGACCACACAATCCTCAGCCTCCAGGATGTTGAGACCAGAACTAGATGGTACCCGACTACCACTATTAACCTTTCTGAAAGGAATCACAATAGAAGATACCTGGTAGAGTGGGAAAAAAATGTGGAACAAAACTCAAAATCATAAAAAAAAAAAAAAGACCAGACTCCCTTGTCATCTAGAGACTGGTGGAACCCTGGAACTATGTCCCTTAGTTAGCTTTCAACCTGGAACTGAACTCAACCCTGTGGCTCAATGTTCAGTCAAACAATAGACAGGCCTAAAAGTCGAATAATAACATCTGTGAGGTAAGCACTCCTTAGAACAATCAACCATTAGAGATCAAAAGGGCAGAATTTTTCTAGAGACAAAGTTCAGAAAGCAAGAAAGGATAGAAAAAAAGGAGGAAAGGAAATGAGAAATACACGGAGAAAGTAAGATGAGTGCTGTTATATTGTGGGGATTATAATCAATGTCATGAAATAAAGTGTATTTGAAATGTTGAGTGGAAAACTGATTTTCTCTGTAAACTTTCACCTAAATCATAATAAAAAGTTGAAAAAAGGGACTAATTTAAAACACATTCCACTAATACTGCCTAATTATCATAACAAAATTTTCTTTGTTATGATCAAAACCCTTTACCAAATAAGATTTATCCACAGGTACAGGGTTTAAGAAGGAGCTCTGGTGGTGCAGTGGTTAAGTTCTCAATTGCTAATCAAAAGGTTGGCTGTTGGAACCCACTACTCATTCTACGAGAGAAAGATTGACATTCTGCTTCCGTAAAGATTTACAGCCTTTGTGGAAATCCTCTGGGCAACTCTATTCTGTTCTGTCTGGTCTCTGAGTTGAAATCATCTCATTAATAATAGGATAGAGGTTAGTATTTACAACACATATTTTTAGGGCACATAATTCAATACATAATAAGGAGCTCTGGTAGCATAGTGCCTAAGGCACTTGACTGCTAACC
>NW_006921609.1:4119382-4131428 GCF_000298275.1 Orycteropus afer afer | reverse complement strand
GCTATGAGTCGGGGGCCGACTTGACAGCACATAACAACAACAACAAGAACAATACCTTTCTCCAAGAAAAGGAATGAGGGTTCCTTAGAGAAATGACTGATTCTAGCTAGGGCTGAGACAGAAAATATGCAACATGAGCTTGGAACATGTTGTGATGTCAGAGGACAAGAAAGTACTCAAAAGCAAAACACAATGATGAAATTATATCAAAGAGACAAAGTATCCCACTGAAAGAGCTCCCAATGGCCCAAGCTGGAACACTGTGGAAAGAAACTCAGCAGCTGTGACAACAGGCTCAAGCATAGCAATATCGTGAGGATGGTGAAGGACAAGGCAGTATTTCATTCTGTTAAACATATGGTCACTAGGAATCAGAGCTCATTCGATGGCACCTAAAAACAATAACTAAGTAGTATTTTATTATAATTCAAAATATAAAATAAACATCCACCAGTCCATACTGATATAAGTAAATAATTTAATAAAGTAATAAATGAGGGAGAAGAGACAATTCTCCCATGCAGAAAACTTCCAAATAAATTATTGATATACATAGAGTACTTAGAGTCTCTGTGAGTCAGAGGCAACTAGATGGCACCTAACAACAACAACCCTGAAGAGGAGGGCAGAACTCTCTTCTCTACTGTGGGTTACACATACTGGCTTACTTCCAAAAGTATAATATGAAAGAAGGAAAACAGACAACTTTACAGTGAAGTAACCTGACAAACACTACTTTAGCCAGATGATCAAAGTCAGTATCAACAGTCATAAATAATATAGATCATATGCACCCTTGATACAATGTAATGAAAATGAAATTTTACCTTTATGATATTCCTCTGATTAACTCATAACTCTGATATTATTGTAGGAAAAACATCAGACAAATTCCAGTAGAGTGGCATCTTACAATGTGCTTAACTATTACTCCTTAACTCCTTAAAATTTTCAAGGTCATGATAAACAATGAACGTCTGGCAAACTGTCACAGCCATGAGGATCCTAAAGAAACATAACAACCAAATGGAATGTAGTATCTTGGATGGGATTTTGGAGGAGAAGAAAAAGGGCATTAAGAAAAACTAAACTAAATCAAAATCACTGCTATCCAGTTGATTCAGACTCATAGCGACTCTATTGGACAAAGTGGAAGTGCCTCATAGGGTTTCCAAGGCTATAAATCTCACCATTCCCTGATTCAAGACACTTCAATTACTTTAATACCCTCCTTGGTTTAAGGTTCAAATCATTTAACTTGGCTTCCATCACAATTAAGACCCTACTAAGTCCCTCTGCTGGCCTAGGGCCTAAGGCATTTGACTGCTAACCAGCCAGCTGGCAGTTCAAACTCACCAGCCACTCTTCACAAGGAAGATTGGGCAATCTACTTCTGTAGAGAAACCCTTGGAAATCCAAGGAGGGGTCGCTATGAGTCCAATCAACTGGATGGCAGTGAGTTTGGTTTGTTTGGAAGACCCTCCATCTAAGCTTTTCTTATTTCCCTCTCACACTGTAATAAACTGCATTTTAATAAACCTCAATGGCTTGCACTGTTCCCTCTCCCTGAGTCATTTGGCTATCTCACTCTCATTTTCATTTATTTTAACTTCAGGATTCAACATAAATATCCCTTCTTTCAGGAAGTTTTTAATGAATGCTTAAATCTCAGATAGCTGTCTCCCCTGCATGTTACCACAAAGCCTTTTAATTCTGCTGTCAAAACACCAGATACACACAAACACACAACATGCATTATTATTATTATTATTTTAAATTCCTGATTACTTGTTCACGTTACTAATTATCCAAATTCTATGAAGGTAGTGAGAATATATTACTTAGTATTCTCTCTCCAAGAATGTCTAGGACAATGATTTGCACTCATTGAATATTTGATAGATGGATTGATGGATAGAAATATGGATGGTGGGTAGAAGTAACTCAGAGAAAACTTGAAAGGTAGAAATTCTACTTAAACTCAAAGGTTAAAAAAAATGAAATTATCTGGATGGACTTCATGTTTGCCTAGTGCTTTTGATTCTAATACATTATTTCTGAAGTAGCCCAGATTGATTAGTGTTTAAAAAATGCATAAAGAATACCCACTGTATCCCAGGTTTAAAGTAAGGATTTTCAAAGAGTATTATTTCTTTCAGTTGCAATAGTGATATTAATCACCTAATACCATGTTTGAACTATACATGAACTGACAGGACCAAAATTCCAATACATCAAAGGACTCAAGTTTGGTAATAACAGCTTGGAAATAATTAGGCTTGGGTCATGAAAGTGTTGTCAGCAATTCAATGATAACATGGGGAGTGAACCAGATATATCATGGGACTTCGACCATATACTCAATATGTGACATATGTAGAGCTATTGATGTTAGAACCAAATCCTTAGCTTGGACAGCCTTAAAACATATCATAACAATTGGGCATTCCAGGAAGATTTCACATTTCAAGGAAACAGACCTAGAGCACATTAGGAAAGCATGAATATTAATAGTAACAAAATATGAAATAATAAGGATGAGATCAAAGATATTCTACACATGACCACTCATGTGCAGCAGAGGACTGAGAAACGAAACTAAGAAGGGTAAAACTTGAGGGATCAAAGATAAATACAAATCCCGAATCAACTTTTTTTATTCAAAAGTAACAAATGTTTTACTTTCACTTTTTCTTTTGACCATACTTTTGATTTTTAAATAAAAGAAAACTATTCTACATAAAAATACCTACAAAATATTTTACTTTTAAAATTCATAATTATTATGTCATGTTATATACAAAAAAATGCATAAAAAAGTATTAATAATAAACTCAATGTTAACACAAAAGTATTATTAGAGTGACAGCTAAAATCTCTTTCTTTTGACTTCTAATCGAATGCCCACTACATCATATTATTTATTATTGGGTTTGTAAATTCAGACACTGTCAAAGAAGGAATGATGATTAACTTTTTATCAATTTTGAAACCTACTTTTACATCTTTCGTCATTGATGTCCTCTCCACTTTCACACCACATTCACAAATCATTGGGCTAGGAAATAACCATTCTTTATTTCTATCCCAATTTCGCTACACAAAGTAGATCTGAAGCTCAAAATCACCAGATTGTTCAAATTTCTCACTTGGGTTAGGAGACAACTGTTCTTTATTTCAGTCTCAATTTTTTAGATAGACTAGCTCTAATACTCCAAATCACCAGGTCATTGCAAATCCTCCACTTGATCTCTTCTATTCAGATTTTTTCCTAATCACATGTTCAACATCACTGCATACTGCTTGAGTCTAGGAGTGCAATTCAGCTTCTATCTTCTTTTTTTTTTTTTTTTCTTTTCTTTTTATCCTTTAGCATGTCACCCAATAATAAGCTGAGGATATTCTCATAATAAGTGCTCAAAAAGTACTTGTTCAGTGAATGAGTGAACCAGGAGTAAAAGACTAAATCCCTTAATCCTTTGCTCACTTTTTGTCAGGTATTCTACCTCAGTGAAAAGAATGGATTAAAACATACTTGACCACCGATCTTGTACACATAATATCACGCTATTAAATGGGTAATTTCTGAACGGTGTGAGATATCTTGCCGTATCTTTTTTTTCTATATTCTTTTGTCAATTTATTTCTAGGAGTTCCTCATTTTCTCATTATCTCTCTTTTCCTGAAACCATTGTGCATTTAATTGCTTTTGAACCATAAAGGTATTGTTATAAATACCCTCTTTGATGAAGAAGACCATACTTGACAAATTAATGACCTTAAATTATTTAATAGACTCCTATCTTTAAATAAATTATACAAAATGCAATTCAGTTGTTATTTTTAGTCCTCAGACTTGTATAAGAAATTAACATATAGGAAGGAATTACAGTAAACTCATTTCTGCCTCAGGAACTAGAGTTGAGCTCTTCCTCTAGATTTAAATAATTATTTGAACTTCCATGTAGAGAAAAGTTTCAATTACATTGAAATAATCTAGATATCTTTAAAATCTAAAAGTCCATTCATTGTGTAAGTTGGACTCCAAATTTTAAGGAAATGAAGTCTGTAGTAACTTGTTCCCTTGGCTAACGTACCCATTGAACTAAACAGCTCAGATGAAAATTTTACAGGAAAAAAATATATTTTATACCCAAAATGGAAACAGAATCTAATTTTGCAGCTAGTTTTTCTTAAATTAAGAACACTAAAACCAAAGTCACTGCCATCGAGTCAATTGGACTCATAGTGACCCCTTCTTGGGTTTCCGAGGTGGTATCTATATGGAAGTAGATTGCCCAATCTTCCTTCTGAGGAGTGGCAAGTGGGTTTGAACCTCCAGCCTTCTGGTTAGCAGTCAAATGTCTTAGGCACTATGCCACCAGAGCTCCCAAATAAAGAACAGTAGGCATGGAGAAATATAATTTATAATATAGATGTACAGCCCCAAAGACTAACAATTCCAAATTTTAGAAGACAAGTCTACCTGTTTATTTAAATTGATGAAGAATGAGAATATGCTTTAGTGTTTTTTTGTTTACTTCTTTAGATTTTTATTCTTGGATTTTTTTTCTTTTAAATCTTGGTAATTTTTCTACAGTTAGTTTGACTTAACATTCTCTAAAAGTAGAATTGTGTGTTTACTTTTTGTTTGATTTTATTTTTACACAACACAAATATATTCAATAACTTATTTCCCATATCTACTTTTTAAAAATAATATAATGCTGTATGTAACTAGAATGAAATACATTTGAGGATACATAACTAGCTTTGTGAGAAACTTAGTTTTTATTAAATAAATCTTTTCACTGGCAAATAAGTACTAGAAATCACTTAATTTGGTTTGTAGATACACTACTTAATTTTCTAAAATAGATTTATCTGTTTAATTATGCTCTGTTTATATCAGTTGTGACATGCACTGTCATTTCATAAGTTAAAATTTTATATTTCAGCACATGAGAGGTCCCCATCTTTAGACATAGCTATTCAGATTTGTCTACCCTGACAACAGATATTATGATTTTGCTACAGTCATAGAAGAAAACCTTGAATCATATGCTGATTTCCCTTAGGTTCCAGATGGTGATGGCTGATTGTTCCTCACTTAAGAATGAATGTTTGAAACTACGGCATTTTTCTCACGGTAGACTGCCTAAGAACTACTTAAATGCCGTATATCATTCACATACTCTCTGATCCAATATTCCACTTATGAAATTTGCTTGTATATGTACCTGAAAAAAATTATATTAATTTTGTGTTGTTGTCAAAACAAATTACCACAAACTTAGTGGCTTAAAACAACACACATTTATTATCTCAGTTTTTTAGTTCAGAAATCCAGGGAAGTTTGCTGGTTTCTCTATTTAGCATTTCACATGCCTGAAGTCAAGGTGTTGGCAGGGCTGAGTTTCGTCTCCATTCTGGAGGCTCTAGGGATGTCTGGCAAACAGATCTCTCTTGCTAACCAAAGTATTTCTTTTGCAAGATTGTATGAAATTGAGCAGTTAAGATAGTGTTGATATGCTGAGTTTGAGTAACCCTCACTCTAGTCTTCAGAAACAAGATGAGTTCAGGGTTCAAGATCAACCTTTAAGCTTGAACCAGAGTTCGTGCCAGTGCCTGGTGCAAAAGCTACTGACCATATTTTATGTCCATAGCACTCATGGACAGCAAGGGTGGCAGCCGGCATCACCACTGACAGAGCAGTCACCACAACTCCTCTTCAGGCTTAGCACCATATGTCAGGTAGTCTTCCCAGGGTGCTTGCCCATATGTCTTCTGAGGACTTTTGAAGCCATTGCTCCTTATAATGACAAAGAGACCTTCTGACTGATGTCCTCTCTTGTTTCTGTTGGACATAGTGATATACTCTCCTCGGTTAGTCTTAAGCCATGCATGACAAAGGACAAGCATTCCTTGCACAAATAGAATCATTTTTATCAACCACCCATAGATCCCATAACCATTCCTCCACTGGTGAAGGTGTGTGGCAGACATGAGGTCAACACTGAAAGAAATTACTATATAGAAATGCAATAATTTTAGACTAAAGAGTTCAAAAGAAAACATAATTGGAAATTGTGCTGATCTATAATTATACTAATAAATTCTGAAAGGGAAAATTAACATGATCAGGAAATACTTTGTCAGTCACAGTTTCCTGCATAATCTGGATAAGACTTGCATTTGTAGTCATTAACTACAAAGCAGAGTACAGCTTTCTGCCTGGATTCATAAGCAACATGATGGATGATACAGCACCATAAGTAAAGATATAACCAGCAATCAATAAATGGTATAAAGTCATTGTTTCAATACAAACAGGTTCCAAAGAGGTGATAACATTGTGAGCAATAACAGCATTGCTACCTTCTTCCATTGCAGGATATTTGAAATTAAGCACTTGACAACAAAGAACATGAAGATATGATTACTAGACCTGAACATAAAGAGATGGTACCTGAATATTATGATAAATGGTCTTGTGGACTGATCGAAAAATAAACAAATATCTCTTTCCTATCATTATTTTATATCATTGATAAATCACTGTTTCACATGCAACCATGAATTTTGTGATATGTTTGTAATCAAATTTCTTATATAGCTAAGTGTCTGCAAAAAAATATTTACCTGAGAGACTCCAAACTCCATTGGTGGCTTTTATTAACAGTTCTTTCCCAGTTCCTCTTCCCTCTTTCTCCTTCACTTTCTCTCTCCTCAGTACTCTTCTCTTTCTCCCTTCTGTTACTCAACTCCCATCTTTACTCCAAGTTCTTCTAGAAAACTAAAGTGAAGCTAAAGTGGAGGTCCTTGCCTAAAGGCTCAGTGCCTCCAGTCTTACCAATGATTTTACCAAACTTGATATATACATCCATGGTGCAGGTAGCATGGAACTCAGAAATTCATGTCCTCATTTTTTAAAAAACAATCATTGTTGAAGTCTGTAAGCTTACCACAGAGAAGGAATATAAATATAGCACAAGTTTCCTAATGAAGAAGTTAATGTCCTCACTTTCTGATAAAGTGAATTGATTAACAAATTTGTTGACTAAATGTCTGAGCTAACTGATTGACACAGTTTGGTCTGGAAGACTAATTTTGCCATTATTTCAAAGTTATTTCTTTGCTTAAAGAAGTATTGAGTGTGTTTAGAATTGTACTTAGACTAATGTAGATTTCTGATTGTAAGAAGCTAAAAGAGCCTTCCAAATATCAAATTAAGGATGATTAAGAGTCATCATAATTTAGCTTTGGGAGTAAACTTTGTGGAGATAAAATCTTAAATTAAAACACTGAAATAAAGGCATCAATCCATGCCCAAATACTGTGTTTCTTGAAATCTTAATTAATTAGAAACCTTAATTTTCTTAAAAGATATATATCTGTTGTTGTCAGTTGCTGCCTAATTGATTCCAGCTCATGCAGACTCCCTGAGTACAACTGCATTTTTCAAGGCTGTGACCTTTCTGAAGCTGATCACTAGGTCTGTCTTCTGAAGTGCCCCTGGGTGGATTGCAACTGCCAAACCTCCAGCTGGTGATTGAGTGCTTAACTGTTGTGTAACCCAGGGACACGCAGTAAGTTTCTAAACCCCTTGCAGTCACATCTATTCTGACTCATAGTAATGCTGTAGGACAGAATAGAACTGGTTCAGAGGGTTTCCAAGGCTGTAAATCACTGTGGAAGCACACCCCTACATCTTTCTACCACAGAGCAGCTGTTGGGTTCAAAGAGCTGACCTTTCAGTTAGCAGCCTAATGCTTAACCATTGAACCATTAAGACTTCTCCAGTGTATATCTAACCCATTGTTGCTAAGTCAATTCCAACTCATAGCAACCTCTAGGACAGAGTAGAACTGTCCTATAGGGTTTCTAAGGCTGTAAGCATGAGAGCTGACTGACATAACTTTCTTGCATAGAGTTGGTGATGGGTTCCAATTGCCAACATTTGGTTAGCAGCCAAGCACTGTACGACCAGGGCTCCTTGTACATATCTAGATAAAATTAATTTGAAGTTAAAAATACTACATTCCAATTTTAATAAGTATTTCTATGTGGTATATCAAAAACACCCAGCAACTATGCTGGAACACTGCGTTTTGCCTCATCACAGTACTCTGCACTAGGAGAACATAAAACTGCAGAGGTTATTCATTTGGTAAGAACCACTAAACCTGGTGAAGTACCTTGGAGAAATCGACAAATTCCTGAAGGCCTGGGCTACAGATCCAAACTCATACAAATGAAGCAAAAACTCATTTGAGTCACATGTTACTTTAAGAAGACATGACCTCTACCATAATTCCATCAAGTGAATGCTGCTTAAGCATCCTCTCTTGTTTCCTGCCCTCTTAATCTTTATCTTTCTGCTTCTATTACATTCTAATGTTTGCATCAAGTAAGAGTGAAAAATAAATGGTTTCAGCAGAGACTTTGACAACCAATAAGTCAAGGTCAGTGGTCCCAAGGAGAACTCTTTTATGTTTCTCCTTAAAAGAATAAGGCAGCTGAAAAAAGTAGAATTCATGAAATGGGAAATGGAAAACATATTGTATGCATTTAAAATAACTGATTTAAATATAAAGAAAATCCCTTTTTCCCTCAGTTCTCTTTCTCCACAACAAAAGAATGAAACTTTAGAAGGAGTCAAGAGGGCTATAAGACATGAGAAAGTTTTCAACGATTCAAAATCATTATCCATATGTGGATTTAAAAAACCATTAGTCCTATGAGATTCTTTTTCATTTCTAAGGTTCCATAGGGCATTCTTTGGTCGTATTTCCTGTATTCTTCCTTTGTCTGGATGTTATAAACAGCACAAAAACTTTATAGCTCATTCTGATTAATAGCTTTATTTACTCAGGAATATGATCTTCATCTCAGAAGGACTAGATGTAACATTTGATACAAAGGTCATCACTGCTATACTGCTTACAAATTATGATTTTTAATAGCCATTTTGCCTTACTTTCTGCCCCTACCAACTACATATGAGTAGTGGGGAAAGAAAATCTGTTCTACTAGTATTGAATATAAAACACTAGAGCTTTTGTTTAAATCATTTTCAATGAAGTCTCTTGTTAGTTCAATTAATGCATATGGAAATGTTATGGAAGCTATAATTTGTTATTGTTATATTGCTCATTTGGGAATATAGATATTTTAGAATATATTTTTAGTATGTCACTTCTTATGTAAAAAATTAATGCCATTCTTGGAGGAAGTACAGTCAGAATGTTCCTTAGAAGCAAGAATGGCCAGACTTCGTCTCATTTACTTTGGACGAGTCATCAGGAGGGACCAATCCCTGGAGAAAGACATCAAGCTTGGTGAAGTAGAAGGTCAGCAAAAAAAGAGGAAGACCCTCGATGAGATGCACTGACACGCTGGCTGCAACAACAATCTCAAACATAGTAACAATTGTGAAGATGGTGCAGGACTGGGCAGTAAATTTTGTTCTATGTGCAGTTGCTGTGAGTCAGAAAAGACTTGATGGCATCTAACACCAACAACATGCTAAAATATTTTAGACTAAAACTTTCTGTTGATCAAAAGTTATAGTTAATTATTAAATATGTACTGAAAATCTCTAATGAAAGTTAATAAGGTATGGGAGCCATACAGAAGTAAATTTATACTCCGTGCTCTACTTAGTTAGATTTAGTGAAAGATTACACTCTTACAAAAATAATCATTATAATTAATAAATAATTATGAAGAAAGTGCCATGTCATTTGGCTACTAGTGTTTGCAAATTCAAACATCTATAGAAGCCAGGTTGAACATAAGCAGCAAAGAAGAACTAGAGAGCACTCATATATTGGCACAGTGATTGCAACAATGGGATCAAAAACCTACTTTGAAGAAGGTGCAGGTCCAGGAGACATTTCATTTTCTTATACATAGAGTCTCTATGAGTTGGATCTGACTCAATGGCACCTAAGGAGGAAGTCTGGCCTCGTAACCCCTGGCACTGTTTATTATCAACATCATTAAATTATTGGTGGTTTCTACATTTAAAATATATCCCTGTGTTTTGGTTATCTAGTGCTGCTCTGACAGGAATATACCACAAATGGGATGGCTTGAACAAACAGGAATTTATGCTCTTACAACTTTGGAGGTTAGAAGTCTGAATTCCAGGTTCCAGGCTCTAGGGGCTTGGTGAAAGCCCCTCAAGCTTGGGCTTCAGCTCTGCCTCCTGCTTCCAGCCCACTGAAGCTAGAGGCTTTTCTTCACTCAGGAAGCTGCTGGCTGCTTAAGCTGACAAACCCAAGGTCCACCAGTAAAAGGGCACAGTCCCAATATCACCAGACAACATGGCAGGCCATTAATTCAAGTCCAGAAAAAGTCCCAAGATTGGCAGGGCATGGTAGGCTCCTGAAAAATAATTCAGCTACATGCAGGGTTCAAACATGACATAAGCTGGAGACCTTCCTCAAAGTTGCTTCTTATATATTGGAAACAGACTACATCCTTTAAAGCAGCTACTCAGCTGCTCCAATAGATTCCACCATGGAGTTAATTACCAGTCTCACCATGGGGAATAACTTCATCCAGCTATCCAGCCACTCAACCAGGCCCAGGCAAGATGACACATAAACTCAACTCCCACACCCTGTATGCCTTCTTCCCCTTTCTATCTATTTGCTGGGGAAAAATAAATAAATAAATAAATTTGCTGATTAACTCTTTATTACTTCATTTCCCAGAAAATGCCTCTGAACCTATGGAAATATATTTCCCTAAGCAGATGATCCCACCAATTGCCTTTGAGCTTGTGGTACTCTGGTGGCTTGCATGTTTCAATAATGCGGGAAACTTTGCCACTGGCATTGCAAATCCTGACAAGGTCATTCATGGTATACAGGTTTCAGTGGAGCTTATAGACTAACACACTATGAAGAAAGATCTGGCCATCTACTTCTGAAAATTAACCAATGAAGTTTTATGGATTACAACAGAATATTGAGCAATATAGTGCTGGATGATGAGCTTTCTAGGTTTGAAGACATTGAAATGCACAGTGATTGCAGCAATGGACTAGAGTATACCAATGATCATGAGGATGGCACAAGACCTCTGTGCGTTCTATTCTGTTGTACATGGTGTTGCTGTGAGTTGGAGTGAATTTGATGGCAACAACAAAACATATGATCACAATGGAAAGTTTAAAAAAATAAATTCAGACATAAATCTGTATAAATAAGTCCACTTTGTGAGGAAGTAAAGAGAAAAGTTAAGTGTATATAGATACATGATTGAAAGGAAATACATCAAAATGTTCATTATGTATAACCTCTGGGCAGTCACAAAACATATAATTTTTTTAAAAAAAATTGATTTTTTAATAATAAATACATAGTATGTATATAATCATTAAAAGTGTGTTCATAGTACACTTCTCTGAGAAGTGAAAGAATGTGGATGTATGTGGAGAAAGAATTAGGAGAAAATTGTATTTTTTCTGAAATGGAGTGACAAGGTTGACAGTGTTAACACCTTTTCAATCACTGTCTATATTCTTCTTTAAGAGTTATACATTTTCTAAGCTAAAAACTAATTTTCAGCAATAAATAAATTTAAAAAAAAAAAAAAAAGAAATTTTTGGTGTTTTTGTTTGTTCATTTATTAAGAATGTGGTGTACCTTGACCACCAGGTCTGCCTCATCCTGGTATCATGGAAGGAAGAGCAAGATTTGAGAACCTGTATAGAACATCCCATATGACACCATTTTCCTATTGTTATCCTTTGAGTTTTCAAGGTTCCCACATATTAAGCACCATGCTTACCTCAAGGATTACTTTTCTTTTACATTCAAAATCCACTTATACAAATTTGAGAAAAATATGATTTGGGTCAAAACCTAAAACAGAACTTCCCCATTGGGAAACACCATCTCATAGATGACTTTATGTGTTAGTCATCAGATGTTCTTTTTACTACTCTGAATTTCATCACAATCTTCCTAAAATTAGATTTTCCATCTTTGCAAAACAATATTATAATAAATATTTAGAAATACATTTTAAT
>NW_006921609.1:4113831-4119282 GCF_000298275.1 Orycteropus afer afer | reverse complement strand
GCTATAGTATTTTAAATTTCTTTTTAAAATCTTTTATCAAGAAAACTCCTTCTGCTTCCTTTTCCCACCTCTTCTATTTTCTCTCTCTCTCCCTCTCTTTTTCCACCTTTCTTTTCTCCATCTTTTTTCCCTGAAAGCCTTCAAAGGTAGTTGAGAAAGAGAAGAAAGTCACATTTAAATGTAGAAATAAATTCATTCATTCATAAAAAAAATAAGATATAAGGAAAAATTAAACAAATAAATTTATACACACAAGCTCACACCTTTTAATAATTATGGATAATTTAGAACTGGATTTGATAAGTGATAAAACACGTATTAGTGATTTAAACAATGTAGGTTTATTTTTTTCTCAAATAACAAGAAATCCAAAGCTAAGCATTGCGAATATAAGTTTACCTGTTTGGACATGCCATGAGGATGAAAGGCTTTTACCATTCTTCTGCTCTACCAGTTTAATAGTGTTGACTTTCATCCTCACATCTATTATCTCATGGTTATAAAATGGATGCTGCAGTCCACATGTCACATAAAAATTATAAAAAAAGAAATGGTGGAAAGCAGTACTAGCTGCTTTACCCATTCATCAAGAAAGATAGTTTTCCCAGAGCTCTAGTAGATATTCACTTCAATTTCATTAGAACTATGTCAAATGGCCAACATAGGTGCAAAGGAAGACAGGAAAGACAATATTTACCTGGTGATATTGCTGCATCAAACAAAATTAATGTTTGTAAACAATAAATTCTGAAAAAGCAATTAACAATATTTGCCCTGTGATCTCTTTCAGGATAACAACAACAACAACAAAAAAAAAAAAAAACATCATAACAAATGGTTGGCATACTATGTTTCTACAAGCACATTTGTATGTACTGTAAGAATGTTCAGGTGTATAGTAGAGCTGACAAAGGACAAGGTGACAAGTTGTAGTGATGCCTTGGACACACTCAGCTATCTAGAGGGAGAAAGTAGTTGGACCTGTGGGCTAGGGACCATGGTCACAGGGGACATCAAGCTCAGTTGGCATAGCATGCTACACAAAAACATTGTGCTACATCCTACTGTGGTGACCAGTGACTGGGATCTTAAAAGCTTGCAACCAGCCATCTAGATGCAAAGATGGGTCTCTCCTCATCCAGAGCGAAGAAGAATGAAGAAAACCAAAGACACATGGAAACAATTAGTCCAAGAGACCAGTAGACCATGTGATCCTCAGCCTATATCCCCATGAGACCAGAAGAACTAGATGGTTCCCAGATACCAATGTCAATCACTCAGTGGGGAATTGGTGCAGGGGATCCTGGACAGAGTGGGAGAACAATGTGGGACAAAACTCATAAAAAAGACCAGATTTGCTGGTTTGATAGAGCCAGGTGAGACCTCTGAGACTACGGCCCCTAGCAATTCTTCACGTCTAGAATTGAACTCACTCCTGTGGCTTCCAGTCAAATAATAGATAGGCATATGGGCTATTTACATCAGGTAGATACACTACTTGGAGCAATCAATCATGGGAGAACAGAGGACAGTGTTTGCACCAGGAGACAGCTCAGTGGGTGGGAGTGCATGGGATGGAAGGACATGGGGAAGAGGTAACTATTGGGAGGAAGCAGGAAGAGAGCTGTTACATTGTGGGGAATTGCAGTCAATGTCATGAGACAAAATGTATATGAACTGCTGTATGGAAAATGAATTCCCTCTGTAAACTTTCACTCAAATGCAACAAAAACAAAAAAAAAAGTCCCTATTGTCATATATACCAATTCAAATAGGCTAACAGAAGACTCAAGAAGGCCATTAGAAACCTCTTTAAAAAATGTATTCAAATGATGTTTCATTATCATCATGGTTACTCTTAATGGAGTGGGTACTTTTTAAATATTTTGGTGCCTTTCAAGAAAATTGTCTTAGTATTAAAAGTTTTCCTTTCTAAGGTTTTTGTGTGGTTGAATTAACAATGCTCAGAAAGCTAGAATATCCGAAAACATAATTAGGCAGTATATTCATATATTACCAATGCCAAGCTGGTCGAGTTTATTCAGATGTTTTATGTTGAGTATTTAATATTGCATAAACAATCCTAAACCTCCCATTGAAATCACAAGTGATTTCATTTCCAGTCATTATAGATAGAGTATTACAATATCCTAATAATGTAGTTTTGACTAAAGGAAACTTATTAAAACTTCTGATATTGAAAATAGTATTTATATACCATAAAGTAGTCACAATAAAGCTCCACACTGCCAGGAAAAAAAATAATGCTAACTTCAAGTAAACTAATTTCCTGATTTCTAAGACTGGTAATTTCTCTCTAGGAAGAAATCACTAACTCATAGGCTCTTATTGTTGCTTCTTATTTCTAATGTATCTGGAATTTCCCAGATATCAAGCCTCAGGTATCAAGTATGATTATGAATCTATTTTCCTTTTGTCCAATTATGCTGCACATCTCAATTTCTCTCTCTCTCTCTCTCTCTCTCTCTCTCTCGCTCTCTCTCTCTCGTCAGATTTTCTCTGGCTCTAGGAATATTTCTCCCTACTCCCCACTCTTTTCTTTTTCTCCTCATCTTTCTTGCCGCACCAGTTTTCTCCCTTTAAACAACCTCAAAAATTGTTTCAAATCTCTCAGAAAGTGGCAGAACCAAAGGGAAAAGATCTGAGGCAGGGTGCGGTCCACAGTGCACCTTGTAATTTAGAGCTTGACTGTTGCATGAGTAACAATCTAAATTACTAACACACTGCCTTAAGAGCGTCATGATTTCAGTTAGGTTTTTTGTTTATTTATTTTAGAGAAGATTTTCAGCTTTCTCTTTTTTCCAGCTCTCATTTGTCTTTATTCTCCCTTTTTCAATTTAGTTAATGTTTTTAGATATTTGATACCAAATGATTTAAATTAAGCTTAATTTATAGTGACTGAGAAGATCAATTTTAGAAAATGGAAAGGCCTCTGGGTAAATGCCAGCCTCTTCTCCTCCCTTCCACCCACACTAACCTATTCATCTAGCACAAAGCTGCCATAATAGATTCTGATATAGGCTACAAAGAAGTAAAGCCTTTTCCAAAACACTCTTTCATTATTTTTTCAAGCCTCTTTAAATAGCCAAGTATGTGTCATTAAATTAATCTTTAAAGTGCCTCTTTAAATGACTAACAATTCTCATTTCAACTGTTATGGAATAAAATTTCACTGCAATTATCCACAAAGAAATTGCCTTCTTCCTTTGTACCTGATAATGACAAGGTCATACCAAACCCAAACCCACTGCCATCAAGTTGATTCCAAGTCATAGCAACCCTAAAGGACAGAGTAGCACTTCCCCCCTATAGGACAGAATAGCACTGCCCCCCTATAGGACAGAGTAGCACTGCCCATATGATTTCCAAGGCTGTAAACAGAGGGTCACTATGATTTGGAACCAATTTGATGGCACCTAACAACAAATCTTTATGGAAGCAGACTGCACATCTTTCCTCCCATAAAGCAGCTGGTGGATTCCAATTGCTGATATTTTGGTTAGCAAATGAGTGATTTAATCACTGGGCCAACAGGGCTCCTTAACAAGGTCATAAGCTGTCTTAAATCTTTATCTCTGCTTAGCTACTTGTTGTTTAGTTTATTGTCGTTACTAAGTGCTTTTTAATGGAATAGTTTATAATATTAAGAAAGTGTTTCTGTTCTGTAGATGTAAAACAGCACCTACTCAGACGTATACAAAAAAACTTTTAAAAATTATAGTCCCAACTTGGCTTTGAGTTGTGAATTAATTGTATGCTATATCTGAATATTTCACCCATATCCATCACTCTCTGCATTTCTGGATATATATATATATATATATATAGGACAATATCACCTTTTTGTGAAGTAGTCTTAATTATGGAGATTGATCTTTTGTTCAGTGTATTCACATATTCATTCTTTCATGTAATGCATGGATTCTGTTTGGTTTACATTAGGAAGAAAAAGGTCTGTAAGAAATAGGTTGTCATATTCAATCTAACCAAGACTGAAAAACAATAATCACTTTAACAAGTAATTGGTAGTGCTGTTAGTTGCCATCAAGTTGGTTACAGTTCATTGTTATACTCCACATACAACAAAACTAAATGTTGCAAGGATCGATTCCAGAAAGATGGCAGAAAAGGCAGACAAGCTACACAGACTCTCTGCAACAAAGCAATGAGAAACCAATTGAAACCAATATAGAAGACAATCCTAGAGTTCTGAGCTTTGAAGGGAAGGATAAAGAAGTAGATTAAATACCAAATAGTAGCAGAACCTGAATGAAATAGTAAGTGAGGAGACAAATGGAACTGCAGACTGATGGCTGTCCTGAGGATACAGCCATTTTGCATATTTCGCAATAGCAACATGAGAATTGGCTCTGCTCACCAAGGATTGCATGGGCAAGGACTGTGTTGGTGTCTGACAACCTGATAGGAAAATGGCGAGGAAGGAGACAAATGGACCTGTGGACTGCTGGCAGTAGTCCTGAGGGTGCAGCCATTTTGAAGGTTTGCAGGTGGTGGGTGTGGCCATTTTGGATGTATGTGAGTGGCACTTTTAACAAAACAGCAACATAAGAGTGGGCTCTGCTTGCTAGGGACAGCATGGGCAACCACCTGGAGGATAAAGACTGGAATGGTGAGATAGTCCCCTTATGGCTCTTATACCCCACACTGTCTTGGTAAACAGGGATGTAGCAACACCCTGCCTTCACCCACCTTAATGACAAATAGGAATTCCATTCCAGTCTGTGCCCTGACAGAGTGCTGTGCTCTGCCCCCTGCACAGTTTTGTTTTTGTTTTCATTTTTTTCATCTTCCTCCTTTCTTCCTTTTTTTTTTTCTTCCCTTTTCCTGGTTCTCTTCTTTTTTCCTTTCTTTTCATTCTTCCCATTCTTTGTTTTTCCTTTTGTATTATTCCCATTTTCTCTTTACTACTCTTTAACTCATGTTATTCTCTCTCATTCCTCCTCCCACAGATATTGTGGCTTTTTGTTTCTCTTTTTCTCATTATCTTTATTTTATCCTTTTTAAATACATTTTGGAAATTTTTATTCTCATTTATTGCATTTCCTTTTTGGGGTTGTTTCTGTTTCCATTTGTTTATGTGTTTTGAGTCTTATGTTCCTTTTTTTTTTTTTTTTTTTTAATGTTTTTTGGTCTCACTGAGTGAAAGACAGTAACTGTTAACTGTTCCCATACAACCCAAACATACCTGCACCTGCTGCAGCCCTATCCACTGAGTGAGGGCCACCACTTTCTTTTGCACCAACAGAGTAGCAATCAACAGGGGCAAAGACCAGCTCAATTCACCCTCAATTGCTCTTTAGGAACAGCTAACAGAGATCATCACAGGTACTGAAACAAGAGCAGGAGGAAGGGGTGGAACCCAGGAAGCCAAAGAGAAGAGTGTTCAGCCAGGGGGCAGTTTAAGCATAG
>NW_006921609.1:4086684-4110011 GCF_000298275.1 Orycteropus afer afer | reverse complement strand
GGATCGGGCAGTGTTTCGTTCTGCTGTGCATGGGGTCGCTATGAGTCGGAAACGACTCGACGGCACTTAACAACAACAACAGAGATCTGTGCCCACACTCTCATTCTCTATCACAACCACCAGGATACAGTTGTGAGTGCCTATGTGCTAACAACTACTGAATAGAGGAGCACAGTATCTTACTCGCACAGATATATGAAAAGAAAGGAAAGAAAAAAAAAATCTTATATGAATCACACCAACATACAAGCACAAATTAAACATAAATACAAACCAGAACATCTCAGAAACAACAAACAATCACAATCCACACAAAAAAGCAAGATATAGTAGTAGAAACAAGGGACCAGATACAAACCCAGAAAACTTCCCTGAGGTAGAAGCAGCATTGGAACTCCCAGATAAGGAATTCAAAATAATTATATTTGTGTACTTTCAATGGATCAAGAGACAAATCAAGGAAAACACTGATAAAATCAAAGAAAATACTAACAAAATTAAGGAAAACACAGACAAAACTCTAGAATGATTTAGGAAAACAATACAAGAACAAATTGACAAAATAAACAAAAAATTAGAAATACAAAAACAACTAATAGAAATACAGAAGATTAATACTAAGACTTCAGAAATAAGTAACAAAATGAATAGGCAAAGGAGTAGAATTGAATCAGTGAAAGACTAAATTAATGAGATTCAAGAAAGATACCTCAACACTACTTTGTTAAGGAATTAATCAGATGAAAGATAAAAGGAAAATGAAGGAAGCCTAAGATTCATGTGGGATACCATAAAGAGGAATAATCCATGTGTGATTAGAATTGCACAACAGGAAAAGACAGATAAAACCACAGAGAAAGTTGTCAAAGATTTGGTGGAAGATTATTTCCCTAATATGAAGAAAAAAGAGAATATATCCATTCAAGAAGTTCAACAGACCCAAAGAGGATAGACCCTAAAAGAAAATCCCAAGATGTATCATGATTGAACTCACCAAAACCACAGACAAAGAAAGAATCTTGAAAGCAGCATGGGAAAAACAAAAAGTTACCTACAAAGTGCAACAAATAAGACTAAAGTCTGATTTCTTGATAGAAACAATGTAGGCAAAAAGGCAATGCAATGATACATATAAAATCCTGAAAGAAAAAGTTTGCAAACAAGATTTATATGCCCAGCAAAATTGTCCCTCATATATGAGGGAGAAATTAGGAAATTTCTAGATAAGCAGAAATTAAGGAAATTTGTTAAAACTAGACCAACCTTACCAAAGACATTAAAAGGAGTCCTTTGGACAGAGATTCAACAAACAGCAATTGAAGATTAACACACATGATGACATAATCCAGAAACAATACCAGTTACAGAAATATCCAAAGTAAAATAAGCTTACAAAACTGAAAATAGTGAAACAGAGACATCAATTGGTAAATGAAGACAACTACAAACCAAAAAGAGGGAATAAATAATGTAGTTACAGAACTTCAAAATGGGTGAGGAAGTCAAGACAATTGCAAGATGGAACAGATAGTTTTAAACTTGGAAAGAAAATAATAGATCACAGGGTTGTTGTTGTTGTTGTTATGTGCCGTCGAGTTGGACCCGACTCATAATGACCCCTCCTTGGGTTTCCGAGGCAGTATCACTATGGAAGTACATTGCTTCATCTTCCTTCCAAGGAGTGGCTGGTGGGTTTGAACCACCAGCCTTCTGGTTAGCAGTCAAGCACCTTAGGTACTATGCTACCAGAGCTCCTAATCACAGGGTAACCTCAAAGAAAAATATTATTTCACAAACACAAATATTTAGCAAATACTAAAACAATAGCAATGAAAATGATAATACAATTCATAAACAAAATAAGCTCAGCACAGAAAATAATATGGAACAAAGAATTCAGCAACACCATGAAAAACACATAACAAAATGACAACAATAAACTTATAAAACTCAAACCAAACTCACTGCCATCAAATCAATTATGACTCACAGTGACCCCCCATTGGGTTTCTGAAGTGGTAAATCTTTGCGATAGTAAGTTGCCCAGTCTTCCTTCTGTACTTGTCAATAATTACACTGAATGTAAACAGACAAAATGCACCACTCAAGAGACAGAGAGTTTCATACTGGTTAAGAAAACATGACCCATCGATATGCTGTCTACAAGAGATTCACCATAGACACAAAAATAAAAATAGACTAAAAATCAAAGGTTGAAAAAAGATACATCAAGCAAATGGCAACCAAAACAGGGCAGGAGTGGCAATATTAATTTCTGATCAAATAGATTTTAAGACAAAAACAACCATAAGAGACAAGGAAAGACATTATATAATGATTAAAGGATCAATTGAACAAGAGGACATAATCATAATAAATAGCTATGCACTCAATGGAAGAGCCCCCAAAATGCATAAATGAGACTTTAACAGAATTAAAAAGACAAATAGATGAATCCACAGTAATAGTTGTTGTGCTTGTTAGGTGCCATCAAATCATCTTCTACTCTTAGCAAC
Organism: Orycteropus afer afer; assembly: GCF_000298275.1. Classification (NCBI taxonomy): domain Eukaryota; kingdom Metazoa; phylum Chordata; class Mammalia; order Tubulidentata; family Orycteropodidae; genus Orycteropus; species Orycteropus afer. Next base: position 4,107,495 of record NW_006921609.1, on the reverse strand, counting down.
CCTATGTACAGCAGAATGAAACACTGCCCAGTCCTGTGCCAGCTCCATGATCCCTGCTATACCACTATCTCAATCCATCTTGTTGAGGGCCTTCCTCTCTTTCCTTGACCATCCAAGCTACCAAGCATGATATCCTTCTCCAGAGAATGGACCTTTCTTACAATATGACCAAAATGGGTGAGACAAAGTCTGGTCATTCTTGCTTCTGAGAAGAATTCTGGCTGCACTTCTTCCAGGACAGTATGTTAGTTTTTAGAAGTCCATGGTATATTCAGCATTCTTCGCCAACACCACAACTCAGAAGCATCTATTCTTCTTTGGTCTTCCTTATCTATTGTCCAGTTTTCACATGCACATTGTTGTTGTTGTTTGCCGTCGAGTCGGCCCTGACTCATAGCGACCCCTCCTTGGGTTTCCGAGGCAGTATCACTACAGAAGTAGGATTGCCCAACCTTCCTTCCGAGGAGTGGCTGGTGGGTTTGAACCGCCAGCCGTCTGGTTAGCAGGCAAGTGTCTTAGCCACTATGCTACCAGAGCTCCCATAAGGTGGCTGAAAATACCATGGCTTGTGTCAGGCACGCCTTAATCCTTAAGGAGACATCTTTTCTCTTTAGCACTTGAAAGAGGTCTTTTGCAGCCAATTTGCCCAGTGCCATACAGCATCTGATATATTGACTGCTACTTCCATTGATGTTGATGGTAGAACCAAGTAATATAAATAAAGTCTTTGACAACTTCAATCTTTTCTCCATTTATTGAGATGCTGATTCCTGGTAGAGTTGTGAGGGTTTTTGTTTTCTATATATTGAGGTGTAATTCATACTGCAGACTGTATTTTTTAATCTTCACCAGTAAGTACTTCAAGTCATCCTCATTTTCAGTGAGCAAAGTTGTGTCATCAGTGTATCACAAATTGTTAGTGATTCTTCCTCCAATTCTGATGCCACATTCTTCTTCATATAGTCCAGCTTCTCAAATTATTTCCTCGGTGTACAGATTGAATAAGCATGGTGAAAGGATACAACCTTGACACACTCCATTCTTGATTTTAAACCATGCAGTGACCCCTTGTTCTGTTCAAATGACAGCCTCCTGTCTACATATAGGTTCCTTATGAGTACAATTAAGGGTTTTGGAATTCCCATTCTTCTCAATGCTATCCATAATTTATTATGATCCACACAATTGAATGCTTTTGCATAGTCAATAATACACAAGTAAACATCTTTTTGGTATTCTTTGCTTTCAGCCAAGGTCCATCTGATATTAGCAATGATATCTCCTGTTCCACATCCTCTTCTGAATCCAACTTGCGTTTCTGGAAGTTCTCTGTCAATATACTGCTGCAACTGTTTTTTAAAATATCTTCAGTAAGATTTTACTTCCATGCAATATTAATGGTATTGTTTGATAATTTCCACATTATATGGGATCACCCTTCTTTGGAATGGATACAAGTATGGATCTCTTCCAGTCACTTGGCAAGGTAACTGCCTATCAATTCTCTTGGCATAGTTGAGTGAGTGCCTCCAATGCAGCATCTGTTTGTTGAAACATCTCCATGGATATTCTGTCAATTCTTGGAGCCTTGTTTTTTGCCACTTACTTCAGTGCAGCTTTGACTTCTTCCTTCAATACTATTCATTCTTGATCCTATGCCACCTCTTGAAATGGATAAAGATCAATAAATTCATTTTGGTACAGTGACTCTGTGTATTCCTCTCATCTTCTTTTGAGGTTTCCTGCATCATTCAAGATTTGCCCATAGAACCTTTCAACTCGAAGCTTGAAGTTTTTCTTCAGTTCTCTCAGCTTGATATATGCCAACTGCGTTCTTCCCTTTTGGTTTTCTAACTCCAGGTTTTTCACATTTAATTATAATAATTGATTTTGTCATCTCAAGCTACTCCTTGAAATCTTCTATTCAGCTCTTTTATCTTGTCATTTCTTCCATTTCCTTTTGCTACTCTTTGCTCAAGGGCAAGTTTCAGAGTCTCTTCTGACATCCATTGTGGTCTTTTCTTCCTTTCCTGTCTTTTTAATGACCTTTTGCTTTCTTCGTGGATGATGTTCTAGATGTCATCCCACAATCCTCTGGTTTCCGGTCACGGTGTTCAATGCACCAAATCTATTCTTTAGATGGTCTATAATTCAAGATGGATATATTCAAGGTCATATTTTTGTTCTTGTGGACTTGTTCTAATTATCTTCAATTTTGACTTGAACTTGTGTATGAGCAGTTGATGGTCTGTTCCACAGCCCGCTCCTGGCCTTGTTTTGGCTGAAGATATTGAGCTTTTCCATTGCCTCTTGCCACAAAGGTAGTCAATCTGACTCCTGTGTACTCCGTCTGGTAAAGTCCATGTATATAGCCACCATTTGTGTTCTTGAAAAATGGTATTTGCAATAAATAAGTCGTTAGTCTTGCAAAATTCTTCCATGCAATCTCCAGCATTATTTCTATCACCAAGGCTAAATTTGCCAACTACCAGTGATTCTTCTTTTATTCCAACTTTTGCATTCCAGTCACCAGTGACAATCAGCACATCTTGATTATATGTTCAGTCAATTTCAGACTGCAGAAGTTGGTAAAAATCTTCAACTTCCTCATTGAAACTGGCTTTCATGGTTAGTGTGTAAATTTGAATAATAGTAGTATTAACTTGCTTTCCTGGTAGATGTATGGATATCGTTCTACCGCTGACAGTATTAGACTTCAGGGTAGATCTTGAAACATTCTCTGTGAGGAGGAATGCCATGCCATTCCTCTTTAATTCATCATTCCTAGCATAGTAGATCATATGGTTGTCTGATTGAAAATGGTCAAAACTAGTTCATTTCAGCTCACTAATGCCTATGATATCAATCTTTATGCATTCTATTTCATTTTTGACAACTTCCAATTTTCCTAGATTCATACTTCATACATTCCATGTCCCAAATATCAATGGATGTTTGCAGCTGTTTCTCCTCAATTTGAGTCATGCCACATCAGCAAATGGAGGTCCCAAAAGCTTTACTTTATCCATACCATTAAAGTTGGTTCTACTCTGATGAGGCAGCTCTTTCCCAGTGATATTTTGAGTGACTTCTGACTTGAGAGGCTCATCTTCCAGCACTGTATCAGACAATATGTCAGGGCTATTAATAAAGTTGTTAGTAATGTATCAGACAGTATTTCACTGCTATTCATAAAGTTTTCCCTGGCCATTTTTTGAGAAATGGATGACCTCTTCCTTCTTCTGAGTCTGTCTCAGTCTAGAAGCTCTGCTGACACCTGTCCACCAGGGGCAACCCTCCTGGCATTTGAAACAATTGTGGCACAGCCCCTCGTCTCACAGCAACACACAAGCCACCACAGTATGACAAATTGACAGACAAGTCTACCTCCCTTAGCTGTTCCAAACCCCTTTGCCCACTACCTGGCCTTCTTCCCTGGCTTCTCATTTCCTGAATGGGTGGGGGTTCTCCTTCCCTTACCTGGATCTGACTGTTGGCCCTGGCTTCCTGCTTCCCATATCGTAATAGTAGGAGACTTCAATACACAACTTTCAATAGAAGATAGAACTGGAAAGAAACTCAACAAAGATGCAGAGCAACAAAATAATATGATCAATCAACTTGACCTTATAGACACCTACAGAGCATTTCACCCAACAACAGCACAATATGTATTCTTTTCCAACACACATGGAACATTACCAAGGATAAACTACATGTTAGCCACAAAACAAGCCTCTATAAATGTAAAGTTTACCTTAAGAAAAAAAAGGAAAAAAGAAAATTGAAATACTGCAAAGCATCTTCTCAGATCACAATGCTATAAAATTAGAAATCAACAATAGGAATACCAATGGAAAAAGAGCTAATGAATGAAAATTGAATAACATCCTCCTTTAAAACAAATGGGAAAGAGAAGAAATGAAAACTAAAATTGAATAATTTCTTGAATAGAATGGGATGAAAATACAACATGTCAAAATCTTTGGAACACAGCAAAAGCAGTGATCAGAGCACAATTTAAAACAATAGGTTCACACAACAAAAAAGAAGAAAGAGCCAAATCAACACCTTCACCCAACATCTCCAACAATTAGAAAAAAAGCAGAAAAAAGTCTATAGTCATCAGAAGAAAAGAAATAATAAAGATTTGAACAGAAATAAATGAAACAGGAAATAGAAAGACAATAGAAAAAAATCAACAAGATACTTGGGAATAAATCTTACCAGGAATACAAAAGACCTATACAAAGAAAATTACAAAACACTACTTCAAGAAACTCTAAGAGATCTACCTAAATGGAAGAACATTCCATGCTCATGGGTAGATTGAACTTTGTGAAAGTGTCAATACTACCCAAGAAATCTGTACATTCAATGCAATCTCAATCTGGATTCCACCAACATTCTTTAAAGACATGGAAAAAACAATCATTAATTTTATATGGAAAAGAAAGTGACCTTGGATAAGTAGAGCACTACTGAAGAAGAAGAAAAAGCAGGAGATCTCACACTCACAGATCTCAAAACCTACTACTTAGCCACAGATGTTAAAACAGCCTGGTATTGGTATAACTATTGAATGAAGATGAGATAATCTCTTTCACAAATGGTGCTGGCAAAACTGGATATCCATTTGTAGAACAATGAAACAGTTGCCATTTCTCACAACATTCAAAACAACTAACTCCAGATGGACTAAGGACCTAAATGTGAAGCCTAAACCTATAAAGTTCATCAAAGAAAAAGAGCGACAAACTTACAGGCCCTAATTTGTGGCATAAATAGACAATCAAGCATTACCCAAAATACACAAACATCAAAAGATAAACCAGATGATTTGGACCTTCTAAAAATCAAATTCTCATATGTATCAAAAGACTTCTCCAGAAGAATAAGAAGAGAACCTGATGAATGGCAAAAAAAAAAAAAAATTAGGCAATGACAAATCAGATTTATCTCTAAAATTCATAGGGAACTCTGACATCTCAACAACAAAAAGACAAACAATCCGATTAAAAAATGGGCAGAAGATGTGACACTTCACCAAAGAAGATATTCAGGCAGCCAACAAACACATGAAGAAATGTTCACAATCATTAGCCATTAGAAAGATGCAAATCATAACAACCATAAGATACAAGTTCACCCCAGCAATAATACCAAGGTTCAACAAGATGGAAAATAATAAATGTTGACAAGGATGTGAACAGATTGGGATTCTCATACACTGCTGGTGGGACTGCAAAATGGTACAGCCACTGTGGAAATCAATATGGCGATTCCTTAAAATTTGGAAATAGAAATACCACTTGATCAAGCAATTCCATTAATGGATGTATATCCTAAAGAAATAACAGGCAAGAGACAGATATATGTACACACATGTTCATTGCCACACTATTTACAATAGCAAAGAGATGGAAACAAACTAAGTGTCCATCAACCAAAGTATGGAAAAACAAACGGTGGTACATCAGACGATGGAATACTATGCAACCCTAAAGAATAGTGTAGAATGTACACAACACCAAATAATGTGAATGAACTTGCAGGACATTATGCTGAATGAAAGAAGTCAATTATAGAAGGACAAATATTGTATTAGTCCATTATTGTAAAAAGTCAAGGAAAGGTTTATACACAGAAGGAAATTTTTTTTATTGGTTACTAGGGGAAAGGAGGGAAAATTCTTAGACATGCTAAAAATATGTATATATATAGAGAGAGAGATAAAAAAAAAAAAAAAAAAAACCTAAAGATTATTAGTGGTTACCAGGGTTGGGAGGAAGGTGGAAAGGTGAAACTTTTGCTTGTGGGGCATTGAGTTTATGCTAATGGTGGTGGAATATTTTGGAAAAAGATAGCAACGATAGTGGCATAATATGAAAAAAATGTCATCAATGTCCCTAGGTTGCAAATGTGGAAGTTTTCATATTGGGGAATGTCTTGTGTATGTTTTCACCACACACAAAAAAAAAAAAGTAAAGAAAAAAAAAAAAAAAAGAACCTAAATGTTGTCCAGTCCTGTGCTATCTTCCCGTTCATTGGCATACTCTAGTCTATTATTGTGGCCACTGTACTTTTTGAGTGCCTTCCAACCTAGGGGATTCATCATCCAACACTATAATGCACGATAACCTATTGTGATCCATAGGGTTTTCATTGGCTAATTTTTGGAAGTAAATGGCCATCCCTTTCTTCTTAGTCTTAGTCTGGGTGCTCTGCTAAAATCTGTCAACCATAGGAGACTCTGTTGGTATTTGAAATACCAGTGGCATAGTTTCCAATATCACAGTAATGTGCAAGCCACCACTCTATAACAAATTGACCGATAAGTGGTGGTACAGATGATGACTGTTGGGTGCCATCAAGACAGTTCCAACCCATAGCAACCCCATGTATAACAGAATGAAACATTGCCCAGTCCTGTGCTACTCAAAAGAGTAGATATTTTTGAGAGCATTGTGGCAGCCACTGTGTCAGACTACCACATTAGGGTCTTCCTCTTTCTCACTCACCTTCTACTTTTTTTTCAACTATTTTTGAGAAATTGATGATTTGAGTGATAGTTTACAGAAGAAATTGGTTTTCCATCCAACAATTCATATATAATTTGATTTGTGATATAGATTGCAATTCCCAGAATGTAACAGGACTCTTCCCACTTCTCTGTGGTTACCATTTCAACTCACCCTTCTTTCCTATTCCTTTCTGTCTTCTTAGCTCTATCCCTGAACAAATTCTGCCCTTTTGATTTTGTATGATTCGTTGTTCTAAGGAGGGTATTCTTTCCTGGTGTTATTGTTCACTTTATAGCCTGTCTATTGTTTGCATAGTGCCTAAGAAGGCTGGTGGTTCAAATCCACCAGCCACTCCTCGGAAGGAAGATGGGGCAATCTACTTCCATAGTGATACTGTCTTGGAAACCCAAGGAGGGATCGCTATGAGTTGGGTCCGACTCGACGGTACATAACAACAACAACAATTGTTTGGTTGAAAGTTGAGCCATGGAGGTAAATTCGGTTTCAGACCTGAAAGATGTCTAAGGACCATAATCTTGGGGGAACCACCAGTCTCTATCAGACAAGTAAACCTGGTCTTTTTTATTATTTTGAGTTCTAGTCCACTTTTTTTCCCCACTCTTCCAGGATCTCCTATCATGATTCCTTTCAGAGCAGACAGCATTGGGAGATGGGCATCATCTAGTTCTAGTCTCAGGGTTATAGATGCTGGGGTTCATGTGGTCTATTAGTCCTTTGGACCAATTATTTCCTGGATCTTTGATTTTCTTCACTCTTCTTTGCTTCAGATGGGGAGAGACCAATAGTAGCTCCTTATATGGCCACTCACAGACTTCTAAGATGACAGTGCTACTCACCAAAGTAAGATATAGAACATTTCTTGTGTGTACTGTTATGCCAGTTTACATTGATGTCTTCTGATACTATGGTTCTGAGCCCCAAGGCCCACCAAATCATTCTCTCTTTGGTTATAGTTAAGAAATTTTCATAACTTTGTCCCCTGTATGCTCTTCTGTATTCATGGATAAATTTGAAGTACATATAAATAGATATGTAGAAATATCCTCAGTTAACTCTATGTGTATATTCAAGGATATACCACCTCGGAAACCCAAGGAGGGGTCACTATGAGTTAGAGAGGACTTGATGACACATAACAACAACAACAACACATTCACAGATGTAGTCCCATCCATCTTCCCACTCCTGTTCAACTTGTGTGTCTATCTATGTATTCACTCATAATTATTGTTGTTACTGTTATTGCAGAATCATGTGTGTAATAGTATTTTGTTTTGCCTTTAATTTTAACTTTTAAACTTTGTTTCCTTTAATTCTTGTGCTCCTCCAAGTGTCTTCCTTTGCCTTGATCATTTTGTCCACATGTCCTCCTTATTACATACTGCATTTCCTTTCACCCAATTTACTATGTTTCTACCTTCTAATAAGAAATTTATCCTCCTTTTCCCTCCAACCCCACTTAAACCTCAAAGAACATTCCTTTCTATGAGTAAATTTTTTCTTAACTTTTTATAGAAGTGATCTCATACAATATTTGTCTTTTTGTGATTGACTAATTTCACACAGCATAGTGTTCTCCAGGTTCATCCATCTTATGAGATATTTTGCAGATTCATCATTGTTCTTTAACATTGTGTAATATTCTGTTGTGTGTATGCACCATAGGTTTGTTCATACATTCATTCAAGGGCACTTTGCTGCTGTTGTTGTTGTTGTTATGTGCCATTGAGTCATCTCCAGCTCATAGTGATCTTATGTACAACAGAACAAAACACTGCCTGGTCCTGTGCCAACCTCATCATCCCTACTATACCTGAGACCATTGCTGTAGCCACTATGTCAATTCATCTTGTTTAGGGCCTTCCCCATTTTTGTTGACCCTCCACTTTACCAAGCATGACATCCTTCTCCAGAGAATGGTCCCTTCTGACAACATGACCAAAGTAGATGAGACAAAGTCTGGCCATTCTTGCTTCCAAGGAGTATTCCAGCTGCACTTCCTCCAGGACAGATGAAATTCTTTGCCGCTGTGAATTTACTGCAATGAAGATGCATGCACATATATCTATTTGTGGCCTGGCTTTCACTTCTAGGATGCATCCCTAGTTATAGGACTGCTGGATCAAGTGGTATTTCTATTTCCAACTTTTAAAGGAAGTTCCATACTGTTTTCCACAGTAATGGCACCATTTTACTGTCCCACCAGCAGTGTATGAAGGTGTCAGTCTTTCCATACCCTCCACAGCATTTATTCTTTTCTGTTTCATTATTATTATTATTTTACTATTAATGCTTTGATGAGATGATATCTCAGTTGTTTTAATTTGTATCTCTCCTATAGCTAATGATTGTGACCATGTCTCTGTTCATTTTTTAATTGGATTGCTTGTCCTTTTTGTTGTTGAGGTATTGAAGTTTTCTATAAATTTCAGAGATTAGTCTTTTGCCTGATATGACATTGACAAAACTTCTTTTCCAGTGTAATTGTTTCTTCTTTTTTACGGTTTTGGTGAAGTCTTTCTATGTATATAAATGTTTAATTTTTAGGAGTCTATGTCATCTAGTTTGTCTTCCGCTGTCTGTGCATTTTTGGTTATGTTTGATAGTGTATTTATGCCATATCCAAAAGATCATCTCTACTTTTTCATTGATGATCATTATGGTTTTAAGTTTTACATTTAGATATTTGATTAATCTTGACTTAGTTTTGGCATGTGGTGAGAGATATAGATATGGTTTCGATTTTTTGCAAATGAATATCCAGTTTCACCAGCACCATTTGTTAAAGAAATTGTCTTTTCCCCATTTAATGGATTTTAGATAGTGGTCAAAGATCGGTTTTCATAGGTGGATGGATTTACTTCTAGATTCTCAATTCTATTCCATTAGTTTATGTGTCAGTCATTGTACCAATACCCAGCTGTTTTAATTAATGTGAATGTACAGTAGGTTTTTGATCTGGGAGCATGAGGCCTTCTACTTTGTTCCTCTTTAGTAGTGTTTTGCTTATCTAGAGTCTCTTTCCTTTCAGTATCAAGTTGATTAGTTTTTCCTCTCTATAAAGAATCGTATAGAATCTGAATTAGGATTGCATTATATCTGTAGATTGCCTTGGGTAATATCGACATTTTGACAATGTTAAGTCTTCCTATCTATGAGCATAATATAGTCTTCCATTTATGTAGGTCACTTTTGGTTTCTTGTGGTAGTGTTTTATAGGTTTCTTTGTACAGGTGTTTTATACCTATGGTTAAATTTATTTGTAAGTACCTCATCTTTTGGGTACCTATTGTAAATGGTGATTTCCTCTGCCAAGTTCTCTTTATTAGTATAAAGGAATCTAACTGATTTTTGTATGTTGGTTTTGTACCTGCCACTTCCAGTTCCAGTGGTTTTCTTGCTAAGTCTCTTAAGATTTTCTATGTATAGGATCATATTATCTGCAAATATAGATAGTTTTACTTCTTTGACTATTTGGATGTGTTTTATTTCTTTTTTTTTTTTTTTGCTTTATTGCTATGAACAGGACTTCTAGTATAATATTGAGGAGTAGTAGTGATAAAGAAGGAGCTCTGGTAGCATAGTGCCTAAGGCACTTGACTGCTAACCAGAAGGCTGGAGGTTCAAACCCACCAGCCACTCCTCGAAAGGAAGGTTGCGGAATCTACTTCCATAGTGATACTGCCTCAGAAACCCAAGGAGGGGTTGCTATGAGTGAAGTCCGATTCGATGGCACACAACAACAATAACAGTGATAAAGAGTATCCTTGTCTGATTCCTGTTCACAAAAGAAATGTTATCAGTCTCTCTTGTTGAGAAAAATGTTGGCTTTTGGTTTTCTATGTGTGCCTTTACTTTGAGGAATTTCTCTACTAGTTTCACTGAGTGTTTTCAACAAGAATGGTGTTGGATTTTGTCAAATGCTTTTCTGAATCAATTGATACAATCATGTGGGTTTTTTTTTTTTCTTTGTTTTACTTATGTGTGGAGTATATTGACTGTTTTTCTGTTGGTGAACAAACATGTGGAATGAATCCCACTTGGTCATGTTATTTATTTTTTTTTTTTAATGTTGGATTCTATTGGCTAAAATTCTGTTCAGTTTTTTTGTGTGTTATGTTCATGAAGGATATTGATCTACAATTTTCTTTTTACTGGTGCCTTTGCCTGGCTTTGGTATCAGGATTATCCTTGCTTCTTAAAATGAATTTTGGAGTATTCTATCCTTTTCTATGTTTTAAAATAATTTGAAGAGAATTGGCATCAATTTTTCTCTGAATGCTTGGTAGAATTCTCCACTGAAGACATCTGAGCCAGCACATTTTTTGGGAGGAGAGGAACTTTTTTTATAACTTACTCTGCTTCTTTTGTATATGTATATGTTCAAACTTTCTACTTCGGATTGTGTTAATTTGAGTAAGTAGTGTGTTTCTAGAAATTTGCCTATTTCTTCTAGGTTTTGATTGTATTCTTTTATTATCCTTATTTCAGGTGGTTCTGTTGTGATATCTTCTATTTCATTTATCATTTGTGTTATTTGCATCTTCTTCTCTTTTGTTAAATTTGCCCTTTGTTTGTCAATTTTATTAATTCTTTCAAGTAACCAGTTTCTAGTTTTATTGGTTCTTTCTATTGTTTTTCTGTTTTCCATTTCATTTATTTTTTCTCAAATCTTTATTATTTCCTTTCTTCAGGTGACTGCAGTTTTTTGTTTGTTTGTTTGTTTGTGTTTTATAATTGTTGAAGACTGTGAATTAAAGTACTGATTTTGATTCAATCTTCTTTTTTAAAAAAATGTTTATTGTGATTTGGGCAAATTCACTTTCCATACAGCAGCTCATATACACTTTGTCTCATGACATTGACTGCAATTTCTCTCAATGCAACAGCTCCCCTACCACTTTCTCCCCATAGTTACCTCTTCCCTGTGTCCTTCCCTCCGATGCACTCGATGCACTCCTGCCCCCTGAACTGTCTCCCTGTGCATACCCAGTTGTATTTTCCCATGATTGATCTCTCCAAGGAGAGAAACTACCTAATGTAAATGTTCAGTTCATATGCTTGTCTTTTGTTTGGCTGGAAGCCATAGGAGTAGGTTAAATTCTAGATCTGAAAAACAGCTAGGGGCCATAGTCTCAGTGGTTCCATCAGGCTCTATCAGACCAGCAAACATGGTCCCTTTTTTTCAATGCCAATCTTCTTTTTTTGATGTGTGCATTTATGGTTATAATTTGTCCTGTGAACACTGCTTTTGATGTACCCCAAAGATTTTAGTATGTTGTGTTTTTTCTCATTTGACTCAAGGAATATTTTTTATTTCTTCTATTATTTGGTCGTTTTTAAGCATGGTGTTATTCAGTTTCCTTGTATTTGATTATTTTTCCATTGTTTTTCCTGTTGTTGATTTCTAATTGTATGGCACTATGACCTGCGAAGATTTACTGAGGCTTGCTTTACTGCCTAACATTCTGCAGAATGTTCATTTGCACTGGAAAAGAATGTATATTGTGCTCTTCTTGGGTGGAATGCTGAAGACAAGTTGGTTGATTGTGTTGGTTAGATCTTCCGTATCTTATGTATCTTTGTTGAGTTCCTTTCTAGTTGTTCTGTCCTTTACTGAAAGTCGTGTTTTAAGGAAACCCAAGGAGGGGTAACTATGAGTCGGATCCAACTCGAGGGCAGTGAGTTTAATATTATTGTAGAGCTGTCTATTTCATTTTCAATTCTGTTAAAGTTTGTGTATCTAGCACTCTTTGATTGAGTGACAGATATTTATTATGGTTATATTCTCTTGTTGGCTTGACACTTTGATCATTATATAATATCCTTCTTTGTTTCTTTTGCAGGTTTTTGCCTTTAAGTCTATTTTACCAGAAATTAATATTCTCCTTCCTGCTGTTTTTTGGTTACCCCTTTTTTGACGAATGTGTCTCATCCTTTGATTTTTAGTTATTTTTGTCTTGCTGTCTAATGTGTGTCACTTGTAGGCAAGATATTGTTGAGTTATGTTTCCTTATCCATTTTGCTACTCTCTGTCTCTTGAAAAGTGTACTTAATCTATTTACGTTCAACGTAATTATCAATAGGTATGAATTTGCTGTTTTTATTTTGCTTTTGTGATGCTGATGTACTCTTTGTTCCATATATTTTTCTGTGCTGGATACATTTTGTTTATGGGTTTTCTTATCATTGCCTTTATTGCTATTGTTTTAGTGTTTACTGAAAACTTAAGGTTTTTTTTTTTTATTATTGTTTTATTTTGGTGACGAGGTTTATTAATTTATTTGAGGTTACTCTGTAATTTATTACTATCTTGTCAAGTTTAAAGCAATCTCTTCTATCTTTATGTTGTTTGACATCTTCTCCATTTGGAAGTTCTTTACAAAATGTATTCCTTCTTTCTTCTTTGTAGTTACCATCATTTTCAAATTGACATCTCTGGTCCCTATTCTTAGTCGTGTAGATATTTTTAATTTTTGATATACTTCTATATGTGAGTTGATTTCTGATGTCTTTGTGTGTCTTAATTTCAGGAGTTTTATTTTATTTTCCATTGTTTGTTCTCTCTCTGAAGGACTCTCTTTAGCATTTCTTATGTGATTGGCCTGGTTTTTACAAGTTCCCTTAATTTCTGTTTATCTGGAAATGTCTTCATTTCACCATTGTATTTGAAGGACAATTTTGCTTGATATACAAATTTTTCTTTCAAAGTTTTGCATATCTCACCTTATTGCCTTCTTCCCTGCATGGTTTCTCCCTACAAATGAGAGCTGAGTCTTATTTGTTCTCCTCTGTAGGTGATATTTTATTTTCCAGAGTAGCTTCAGGATTCTTTGTCTTTGGTTTTGGAAAGTCTGGTTATGTGTCTTGGTGATTTTCTTTTGGGGTCTATCCTCTTTAAGGTTCATTGAGCTTCCTGAATATATATTTTCTTATCTTTCTTGATACTAGGTAAGTTTTCTTCCAACAAATCTTTAACAATTCTCTCTCACTCTCTCTCTCTCTTTTTAAAATCTCCCTGCTCTGGAATTTGGATCATATGTAAGCTATTCTTCTTGAGAGTGTCTCACATAATTCTTAGGCTTTCTTCATTTTTTCTTCTTCGTTCTAATTGTTCCTCTAGGAGATTTGCCATCAGTTTCACTAATTCCATTGATTCAATTCTACTCCTTCCCCTGTCCAATGCATTATCTATTTCTGAAATTTTAGTGCTAAGCTTTTGGATTTATATTTGTTGTTTTTGTATGATTTCTAATTTTCCTTTTTTGTTAATTTGTCTTTATATTGTTGTCCTGAATTCTTCTTCAGTTTTCTCTGTGTATTTATTTTGCCTATGAGCTTCTTCTCTTTGTTTTCTTTGAACTCTTTCTTACTCTGCTAAAGGGATCTAAATACCATTCTTTTGAATTCCTTATCAGGTAGCTCCAATGGCATTTCTTCCTCCAGAAGATTTCTGTGTCATATATCTTGATCACATTTTTGAGCCATTTTGTTCTGTTTGTTTGAGTGTGTGATATGAAATTGTCTGTTGTCTCTGAGGCGTTGCAGTGTTATTGCATTAACTTGGTGATTATTGGTTTGCTTCACTCTGATTATTTGTTTGTTTTTATATTTCTGCAACAAGAAGGGCATGCTACTCTGGTCACTAGTCCAGCAGCAATGGGGCACTCAGCACTTGTCTCTAGGTGAATTTGGTAGCAGTTTGAAGTGTGGATGTGAGTCTCTAACCACTGGTCATATAGAGAAGCTGAGGAAAGACTTGGCAGGTATTGGTCACCTTCTGTCATTGATCCAGTCATGCTGGAGCAGGTGATAGCATTCACCCATGGGGTAGGGCACCAAGGGTGGTGGGTATGGCTGGGTAGGGAAATTGACTGCTAACTGATGGGGAAAAAAAATGGAAGGGAAAAGATGGAAAAAAAAGGGGGGTAAAACAGAAAAGAGAGGGAAGAAATAAGAAAAAAGGAAGGAAGAAAAGAAAAATAATTAAGTAGTACTGAAACAAGTGATAACCACCCAACATGTCTGCATCAGGAACATGGTATTTGCTCCACGAGCAGGCACTGCTGACCACAGAGGGCAAAGGCAGGTGCTGCTAGCTGATGATGTGACAAAAAAAAAAATGGAGAGAGAAGAGGAAGTAATAAAAGTCATAAAACAAGAAGTGGGAGAAGGGGGAATTTAAAAAAATAAAAAGAAAAATAGGAAAAGAAAGCTAGACAGTATTGGTGCAAATGGGAGCTCTGGTAGGATCAGTGCCTAAGGCATTTGATTGCTAACCAGAAGGCTTGTGGTTCAAACCCACCAGCCACTCCTCAGAAAGAAGATTAGGCAATCTACTTCTGTGGTGATATTGCCTTGGAAACCCAAGTAAGTATCATTGAGTCAGATCCCACTCAACGGCAGTGAGGGTTTTTTTTTTTTTTTTTTTTTTTTATTGGTGCAAATTCTAGCTGTCAAACATGGCTGTGGCAGCAATGCAGTGCTAGCTCCAGGGTAGCACACAATACCAACTGTGGAGGTGTGAAAATGGGCACTGCTGGTTGAAGAGGTGGTGAGAGTGGAGCAGAGGTGGTGAGAGTGGAGCAGAGGTGGTGAGAGTGGAGCAGAGGTGGTGAAAGTGGAGCATTCACTCTTTGGGATTAAAACGAAGTGGGGGATGAGAGAAGGAGAAGGAAAAAAAGAAAATAAAGAAGAAAAAATGGAAGGGAAAGAAGAAATTTAAAAAAAATAAAATAAAAAAACAACACAGCATGGGCAATTTGGGAGAGATTTGACTAACTTCCAATGGGAAGGGCACAGCACTGATCATTGGAGGGTTATGCTGGTGGAGGAAGATCACATCTCCCTAATTGCTGATCACCATTGTGAGTGCTGATACAGTCCTGGATGAGTAGAGTAGCAGTTCCTGCCTCAATCAGAATGTTATATGCAATAATTCAGTATGGCCATACAATGCCAAGCCTGTTGGCTATTCACCACTCCACATGCCTCTTAGATGTTTTACTTCAGTCTCTTCCTCTAATTGGTACTTTTTCTACTTCTTTATCCTTTCCTTTGAAATTCTGGATTCTAGGACATTCATCTATATCTGTTTCCCTTGGTTTCCCAGTTCTTTGTGGTACAGGGTCTCAATAGTATATCTGCCTAGTCTGACATCTTGTCCACTCTATTTTCTCACCCTCTACTTTACCATCCATGATGTCCTTTGTGATAGCTCGAGCTGTGTGTCAACTTGGCTGGACCCCAGTTCTGTGTGGTTGTACCTGTGATGGGATCGAATGAATGTGTTCTGAGTGGCCAATCTGTTCAAGGGGAGTTTCCCTAGGGGTGTGGCCTGCTTCCAGGATATCCAAGGACATACTGGGAAGAGAGACATTCTTCTGTGGATTGGGATTCTGCTGTGCTGCTTACAAATGTCCATGAGTCCACCGTTCAGCCTGGAGATCTTGGATTCATCATTCGTTGGAGTCAACAGCTGATGTACTGCCTGCCAGCCTTGAGCTTCTTGGCCCCTACAGGGAAAAGCCTCCAGCCTGACGTTTGCTCCAGGAACTTTGGACTTGCCAGCTTCTATATGTTTGTGAGTCATTTTCCTAAGATAAATTTCTCTCTCTCTTTACATATATATAAGCTTTGCTGTTTTTTTGTTTCTCAAGAGAACCCAGTCTAACACATTTGGTACCGGGATTGGTTCTAGAGAGACAAAATCATAAGGATGGGGTTCCTAGGTTGGTTCTCCAGTTTTATTAATTTTGATGACACTAGCGACTCTACATCTGCTAGTAAAGTGGGCCCTACTAATCCATGGCATGAGGTGGCAAAATTAATACATGAAAAACACCACCAATAGATCAAGTACTTGTGAGAAATGATGCTCTGGGTGATCAGATATTTGATACTTTTCTGCAATTTTGTCAGGATGAGGAGTATAAGGAAGCTGGTTGGTTGGTCCTACTTACAGTAGACAAAGTGGTGAAAGAGCAAGATGAGCTCAAAGCTGCTGAGTCTTGGCTGAAGTGCCACATAAAAGACTTCAGTGCTTCCAGCTGTGCTCTGAAAGAAAGCCTTATAGCTTCTACTAACAGAGCTGATATCACTGAAAACTAAACCCAGAGTCTTACTATAAAGATGGCTGAATTATAAAGCTAGCTATAATTGCCAATCCAGAACGGTGTTTGCCATTAAAGTGAGGGCATTGATTGGAAAAAAATAGAATCCTGAAGCCTGGAATGGGGACATATGGACAGATAATCAGGAAGATCAGGATATGGAGCCTGTAAATTCCGTTGAATCCTTCCCATCTGAACAGATTACTGTAAAACCATTATCCCCTCCCCCTCAGTTTGATGGGATTCACTCAACTGTTCCTGCTGGGTCATTTTTTGAGGCAGAGGCTGTGGAAGACATTCCTGAATGCTCTCAGGAACTGCCTCAAATACCCACTGTTACTACCAGACCCATAACTAAAGTCAAGTCCAAGCAAGCCCCAAGATGTGAAATAGAAAGTGTGACTGAGGAAGTGATACTCTATACCCAAAAAAGACCTACTTGATTTTGCTAACATGTACAGACAGAAACCTGGAGAATATGTATGGGAATGGCAACTGAGGGTGTGGGATAATGGTGCAAGAAATGTAAGATTGGATCAGTCTGAGTTTATTTATTTAGACCCACTAAGTACAGATTCTTCATTCAATGTCTCAGCTCAAGAGGTTGGGAAAGAATCTAGTAGTTTATTTGGTTGGCTTACTGAGGCATGGATTATGTGGTGGCCTACCTTAAGTCAAGTTGAAGTCCCACACTTGCCTTGGTTTAATGTAGAAGAAGGTATCCAGAGGCTTAGGGAAATTGGCCTGTTAGAATGGATTTATCAGTTTAGACCCCTAGAGCCAGGAATGGAGAGTCCAGAAGACATGCCTTTCACCAGTACTGTGAGGAATAAATTTGTGAAGGGAGTTCCAGCATCCTTGAAGACTGCTGTGATTGCTATTTTATGTAAACCTGATTTGACAGTGGGAACTGCCCTAATTGAACTAAAACACTTAACTGCGATGGGGCTGATTAGACCTCATGGTAGTAGGGGCCAAGTGGCAGCAGTTAATAGACAAAGGCAAGGTGGGCATAGTTACCATAATGGACAGCAGAGTTGAAACACTAATCAGAATAGTCTGACTCGTGTGGAATTATGGCATTGGCTACTTGCTCTTGGTGTTCCTAGTAGTGAAATACATGCCAAGCCTACTAAATATTTACTTGATCTGTATAGACAGAAGAATTCTAGGTCACGTGAACAGCAACCTAGATTAAATTGTCAGAATACAGAGTCACGACCTCTCAATCAATTCCCAGACTTGAGTCAGTTTACAGACCCACAACTCCTTGAATGAAGGGCAGGCCAGGTCCCTTTGAGGAAGAACCCCACTACCTTGCCAAAAACCCATAATCTCAGTTTTTCTCCTAGCCTTTCCCAAAGGGATCTGAGGCCTTTTACGGGAGTGACTGTTCATTGGGGAAAAGGAAATAATCAGACTTTTCGGGGGTTACTGGACACTGGCTATGAATTGACAATAATTCCAGGAGTCTCAAAGTGCCATGGTGGCCCACCAGTCAGAGTGGGGGCATATGGAGGTCAAGTTATTGATGGAATCTTAGCTGAGGTGAGTCTCACAGTGGGTCCCCGAACCCATCCTGTAGTGATTTCCCAAGTGCCAGAATGCATAATTGGAATAGATATACTCAGCAATTGGCAGAATTCCCACATTGGCTCTCTGACATGTGGAGTAAGGGCTATTATGGTAGGAAAAGCCAAGTGGAAGCCATTAGAACTGCCTCTACCTACAAAAATAGTAAACCAAAAGCAGTACTGCATCCCTGGAGGGGTTGCAGAGATTACTCCCACCATCAAGGACTTGAGGGATACAGGGGTGGTGATTCCCACCACATCCTCATTTAATTCACTTATTTGGCCTGTGCAAAAAACAGATGGATCTTGGAGAATGACAATAGATTATTGTAAACTTAATCAGTTGGGGACTCCAATTGCAGCTGCTGTTCCTCATGTGGTTTCATTGCTTGAGCAAATTAGTACATCTCCTGGTACTTGGTATGCAGCTATTGATCTGGCCAATGCCTTTTTCTCAATACCAATTTCAAAGGACCATCATAAGCAGTTTGCATTCAGCTGGTAAGGCCAACAGTATACTTTCTCAGTCCTTCCTCAGGGACATATCAACTCCCTGACACTATGTCATAATTTAGTCCGTAGGGATCTTAATCACCTTTCCCTTCCACGAGACATCACACTGGTCCATTGTATTGATGACATTATGCTGATTGGACCTAGTAAAGAAGAAGTATCGATGACTGTAGACTTATTGGTGAGACATATGCATGCTAGAGGTTAGGAAATTAACCCAAAGAAAATTCAGGCACCTTCTACCTCAGTGAAATTTCTAGGGGTCCAATGGTGTCAGGCATGTGGAGATATTCCTACTAAAGTGAAGGATAAGTTACTGTATCTGGCTTCCCCCACAACCAAAAAGGAGGCACAACATCTGGTGGGTCTCTTTGGATTTTGGAGGCAACATAGCTCTCATTTGGGTATGTTGCTGCAGCCTATTTATCAAGTGACTTGAAAAGCTGCTAGTTTTGAGTGGGACCAAGAATAACAGAATGCTCTGCAACAGGTTCAGGCTGCCATGAAGGCTGTTCTGCCACTTGGGCCATATAATCTGGCTGATCCAATGGTGCTTGAAGTGTCTGTAGTAGATAGAGATGCTGTTTGGAGCCTGTGGCAGGTTCCTATTGGTGAATCACAGACATTTGGGGTTTTGGAGCAAAGCCCTGCCATCCTCTGCAGATAACTACTCTCCTTTTGAGAAACAGCTTTTGGCTTGTTACTTGGCTTTAGTAGAGACTGAACGCCTAACCATGGGCCACCAAGTCACCATGAGGCCTGAGTTACCCATCATGAACTGGGTGTTGTCTGACCCACAGAGTCATAATGTTAGATGTGCACAGTGGCACTCCATTATTAAATGGAAATGGTATATCAGAGATCAGGCTTGAGCAGGACTTGAAGGCACAAGTAAGTTGCATGAGGAAGTGGCCCAAATGCCTATGGTCCCCACTCAAGTCATATTTCCTTCCCTGTCCCACTCTGCACCTATGGCCTTATGGGGAGTTCCTTATGATCAGTTGACTGAGGAAGAGAAAACTCGTGCCTGGTTTACAGATGGTTCTGTGCGATATGCAGGCACCACTCAAAAGTGGACAGCAGCAGCACTGCAGCCCCTTTCTGGGTTTTTCTTAAAGGACAGTGGTGAAGGGAAATCCTCCCAATGGGGAGGACTTCGAGCCGTGCATATGGCTGTTCACTTTGCATGGAAAAAGAAATGGCCAGATGTGCCATTATATATGGATGCATAGGCTG
Source organism: Orycteropus afer afer (assembly GCF_000298275.1). Lineage (NCBI taxonomy): Eukaryota > Metazoa > Chordata > Mammalia > Tubulidentata > Orycteropodidae > Orycteropus > Orycteropus afer. Next base: position 4,087,515 of record NW_006921609.1, on the reverse strand, counting down.
TGGCTAATGGTTTAGCTGGACTGTCTGGGACTTGGAAGGAGCATGATTGGGAGATTGGTGATAAGAATGTATGGGGAAGAGGTATGTGGGTAGATCTCTCTGAATGGGCCAAAGGAGTAAAGGTATTTTTGTCTTATGTGAATGCCCATCAAAAAGTGACCTCGGCAGAGGAGGACTTTAACAATCAGGTGGATAGGATGACATGCCCAGTCATCCTTTTTCCTCAGCTACTCCTGTCATTGTTCAATGGGCTCATGACAAAGTGGCCATGGTGGCAGGGATGGAGGTTATGCATGGACTCCCACTTACCAAGGTTGATTTGGCTATCACCTCTGCTGAGTGCCCAATCTGCCAACAGCAGAGACAAACACTGAGTTTATGATATGGAACCATTCCTCGAGGGGATCAATCAACAACCTGGTGGCAGATTGATTGCATTGACCACTTCTGTCATGGAAAGGACAGCGTTTTGTTCTTACTGGAATAGATACTTATTCTGGATATGGATTTGCCTTCCCTGCATGCAATGCTTCTGCTAAAACTACCATCCATGGACTTACAGAATGCCTTATCCACCATCATGGCATCCCACACAACATTGCTTCAGATCAAGGGACTCATTTCACAACACATGAAGTGCAGCAATGGGCTTATGCTCATGGAATTCACTGGTCTTACCATGTTCCCCCATCATCCTGAAGCAGCTGGTTTGATAGAATGATGGAATGTCCTCTTAAAAACACAAATATGGTGCCAGCTAGGTGGCAATACCTTGAAGGGTTGGGGCAATGTTCTCCAGGAGGCTGTATATGCTCTAAACCAGCATCCAAT
>NW_006921609.1:4075649-4086324 GCF_000298275.1 Orycteropus afer afer | reverse complement strand
AGGTAAAGAAGAATATGTCTGGAATACAGGAGATTCTTTAGGATGTCTCTTAGTACTACCATGCCCTGTGATTAAAGTCAATGGAAAATTATAGCAACCCAATTCTGATATGACTGCTAATGGCCCAGACCCTTCAGGAATGAAGGTTTTGTCACCCCAACAGGCAAAGAACCATGACCAGCTGAGGTGCTTGCTGAGGGCAAGGGAAATACAGAATGGTAGAAGATAATTCTGAATATCAGCTACAACCACGTGACCAGCTGCAGAAATGAGGACTGTGATTGTTATATTTCTTCATTGTATATGTGCATCACATATTTTTGTTTCCTTCTGTTATGAACTGTGAAATGTAAATAAGGTTAATGCATTTTGGTTGTATGTGTGTTAGAGTATCATGTTAGGCACAAATATGAGTTTATAATTGTCCTTATTTAGAGATTATATATGGTTAAGAAGATGTGTACAACTGCAAAATTGACAAGGGGTGGACTGTGATAGTTGCAGCTGTGTGTCAACTTGGCTGGACCCCAGTTCTGTGTGGTTGTTCCCATGATGGAATCAGATGACTGTGTTCTGAGTGGCCAGTCTGTTCAAGGGGAGTTTCCCTAGGGGTATGGCCTGCTTCCAGGATATCCAGGGACATCCTGGGAAGAGAGACATTCTTCTGTGGATTGGGATTCTGTTGTTCTGCTTACAACTGTCCGTGAGTGAGCAGTCCACCGTTCGGCCTTGAGATCTTGGATTTATCATTTGTTGGAGTCATCAGCTGGGATACTGCCTGCCAGCCTTGAGATTTTTGGCCTCTGCAGTTGCAGGAGCTAGAAAAAGCCTCCAGCCTGATGTTTGCTCCAGGGACTTTGGACTTGCCGGCTTCTATATGTTTGTGAGCAATTTTCCTAAGATAAATTTCTCTCTTTCTTTATATACATATAAGCTTTGCTGGTTTTTGTTTCTCTAGAGAACCCAGTCTAACACATCCTCTTTCTGGGATTGGTCCTTCCTGTTATGAAGTCTTGCCATCTTTGCTATGAGTTGGAATGCACTTAATGGAACAGTGGCTGAAACAACTAATTACATTAATTAAAAAAAAAAAAAAACTCATAGCCATCAAGTCAGATCTGACCCACAGTGACCCCATTGGGTTTCCAAGGCAGTATCACTACAGAAATAGATTGCCTAATCTTCCTTCTGAGGAGTGGCTGGTGGGTTTGAACTACCAGACTTCCGGTAAGCAGTCAAATGCCTCAGACACTACCCTACCAGAGCTCCTAATTACATGTATAGTAATATTAAAATATATCAAATGACCAGAGAAAAATGAGGATGAGGTAAATGCCTTAAAAAGTAGAACTTACTGGTTTTAAAAGTTATTTTTTCTGGAAGTGGAAATGCGTTTGGAGATAATCTAGCACAGGCTCTTACTTTGCAGTGACTGAAATTGAGACAGCCAAAGTGACATGCCTGGCGTCCCACAACTGCTCACCATATGAGAGTAAGTCATTTGCTCAGATCTCCCACTGAACCTTGTGGTCTTTGGGGAAATATCTTCCGGTTTTTCACCAAATACATTACTAAGACTTAACTATATATACAGTATAATTGAAAGCTGACCATCTTCCTTCTTAAGTGGAAAATTGAACAACATGAACATAATTGTCTTCTGAGTGATTTTTAATTGATGGAATATATATGTACCTTTATTAATTTTAATAAATTCCCAAAGCCAAGTTGTGTCTAGGAATGCATGTGGTGGGTGTTCAATACTATTATGGATAGATAGTTGAATTGATATTTATGTCTCTGTTGGTTTATGACTTGCCAAATGTGAAATCTCTCCTCAAATACACACATGAATTGGCTGGTGATTATTATTAGATAGAACACATTTTACCTGCAGCAAAATTCAAATTTTACTACCCATACTATGATCTGAAAGCTAATCAATACTTTTTGCTAAAGCTCTAGGCTCTACAAGCTAATCCTATACAACACTGCTGGTTGGAAAATATAAAATCAGATTTACATGTTTCTGGTCACTTTTAAATAGTAGTAGGGTTATAATTATCAGATAAGATTTTCTATTAAGCCATGAAATTTTGGATTAGCTGTTAAGACATGGGAGTTTCAACAACCATTGATTATGCTTCTAATAATATTTTTCACACTTAATGAGATGATTAATGTCAGGTCAGGTAAGGGAATGACTGAGAATTCTATTTTGGCTCTGAAAGGCAGAAAAAGGTAAAAAAAAAAAAAAAACAAACATTCAAGACATTAAGAGCTGGCTTTGTGCCCAATTTAATAGTTATGAACATGAAAAAGAAACTTTTATACTAACCTACAGATTCAAAGATATCCTGGTATAAGCAGGCTTTCAGACCAAGCAAAGGAAGCCTATATGTGATTAAACTGAAAGAGGATAAATTTGCTTGAAATAATTATTCATCATCAGTCACACAATTTAGCCCAATAATTTACAGGTGTAAGAAATCCATATTAGAGTATTTTTTCCAAAGTGTTTTTTCAATAACTTAAATATTGTAGAATAGTTGAATACTTCAAAGAACTTAAAAGTTGTATCATTTCAAGTTTTAAAACTTTATTCTTAAGAATAGTCAAGTTACCATAATCTCATTTTACAGATAACAAAGACCGGAAGCCAATATGCTAACATGAGGAATTAATTCTTTAATCATGTTTTTTCTCTTGTGGGTTTTTACACACACAAGCAACATGGATTCATGTTGCAGCCATCATAGGCCATGGAGACTCAGTCAATTATTCACCTCTTTTAACTATTAATAATAAACTAAATCATTTATTAATATACTTGTTGATTCATATAGTAAGCCAAATTTAACATTTCAATATAAAACTGAGCACTAGAATAACAGCATTAGCTTCTCTTTAGTAACATATGAAGGCATATCGCCTTTAAAATAAGCCATTTCAATGTCATAACCTATGAATTAATGTGTCTCATAAATATGCCTTATTATGATTACTGATTAATTAAATGTTGATAAATAATTAAATGTTAACTGATTAATTAAATGTTGATAACTGCAAATTGTAAATTCAATTTATGCAGATGGATAGATAAATTAATCAATTTGAAATGTATTACCTACTTCATTAAAGGAGGTCTTATCTTGGATTTATTTAGTAATAAATGTTCAGGTAATTCAGGGTGATTTTCTGCCTTGAGCACTGATCATGCTTTTGATCAGTTTTAGTGACTAAATAACCATTGTTCTCCACTCCAACCACCAACATTTTAATCTGCTGTTGATGTTTTTACTCATTTTTTCAGAAATCAGCAGATGATGTCTATATTCAATTTCTTTTTATATTGTTTATATTCATAAACATGATCACTTGTGACTATATATGGTCTATAGACTCATTATAGATGTTAGTTTGATTTCATTAATGTCGTCTTCTATCATCAATATTCTTAATAATTCTTTGAGATTTCAGCCCCATTCCACTTATTTAGCACATATGTAACAAGTGCTAGCTATGCAAAGCTAAACAATGGACTCAAACACACTGGCAATTGTGAGGATGATGCAGGAACAGGCAACACTTTGTTTTTTATACATGAGGTTACCAAGAATGAATTGATGCAATATCAGTTATCTATCTATTGTATATGTATCTATCCATGCCAAAGAATGACATTCTTAAAAAAAAAAAAAAAAAAAAAAAAGTATGGTCTACATGGGAGTCAGCTAAAGATATGATTTAGTCAAATGCAATATAAAGAGTTCTAAACTGGTGTTTTGAACAAAAGAAGTAGAGATTATTTGAATGGAGAGAAGGAGAAGGCATTTGAATTGGTTTTAAAGCATGGGTATTGTTGTTGTGAGGGGCCGCTGAATTGTCTCCAACTCATAGCAAACCTATGCATACCAGAATAAAACACTGCCTGCTACTCCTGTGCCAGCTCCAAGATCCTTGCTATACTTGAGCCCATCGCCACAGCCACTGTGTCAATCCATATCATTGAGGGCCTTCCCCTCTTTCATCTACTCTCCAACTTACCAAGCATGACATCCTTCTGCAGGGAATGGTAACTTCTAACAATATAACCAAAGTAGGTGAGATCAAGTCTGGCCATTCTCAAGTCCAAGGAGCATTCCGGCTGCACTTCTTCCAGGACAGATTTGTTAGTTCTTTCAGCAGTTCATGGTATTTTCAGCATTCTTCACCAACACAACAACTCAGAAGCATCAACTCTTCTTCGGTCTTCCTTATTCATTGTCCGGCTCTCACATGCATACAAGGTGATTGGAAATGTCATGGCTTGTGTCAGGTGCACCTTAGCCCTCAAGGAGATGTCCTTGCTCCTCAGCACTTGAAAGAGGTCCTTTGCAGCTGATTTGCTAAGTGCTGATGTCCTGGCTACTGCTTCCATCAGTGTCAATTGTAGAACCAAGCAAAGTGAAGTCTCTGACTTCAATCTTTTCTCCATTTATCGTGACGCTGTTTATTGGTCCAGTTGTGAGAATTTTTGTTTTCTTTATATTGAGATGTAATCCATACTACAGACTGTATTCTTCAATCTTCATCAGTAAGTGCCTCAAGTCATCCTCACTTTCAGCAAGCAAAGTTGTGTCATCTGTGTATCTCAGGTTGTTAATGATTCTTCCCCCAATCCTGATGCCACATTCCTCTTCATTATAGTCCAGCTTCTCGGATTATCTGCTCAGCATACAGATTGAGCAAATATGGTGAAAAGATACAACCCAGACCTACACCCTTCTTTATTTTAAACCATTCAGTGTCCCTTTGTTCTGTTCAAGCAACAGCCTCCTGGTCTATGTACATGAGTAAAATCAACTGTTCTGGAATTCCCATTTTTCTCAGTGTTACCCATAAGTTGTTATGATCCACACAATTGTTTTGCATAGTCAATAAAACACAAGTAAACATCTTTCTTGTGTTCTTTGCTTTGAGCCAAGATCCATCTGACATCAGCAATGATAGCCCTCATTCCACGTCCTCTCTTGAAACCAGCTTACATTTCTGGACGTTCCCTGTCAACATACTGCTGCAACCATTTTTGAATTATCTTTAGCAAGATTTACTTGCATGTGATATTAATGATATTGTTCAATAATTTCCACATTGTGTGAGATCACCTTTCTTTGGAATGGGTACAAATATGGATCTCTTTCAATCAGTTTGCCAGGTAGCTGTCTTCCAAATCTCTTGGCATAGCTGAGTGAGTGCTTCCAGCAGGGCATCCATTTGTTGAAATATCTCAATAGGTATTTCATCAAAGCCTTGTTCTTTGCCAATTCCTTCAGTGCAGCTTCAACTTTTCCTTCAATACCAATGGTTCTTGCTCATATACCACTTCCTGAAATGGATGAAGATCGACCATATCTTTTTGGTACAGTGACACTGTGTATTCCTTCCTTCTTCTTTTGATGTTTCTTACATCTTTCAATATTTTGCCCATACAATCTTTCAGTATTTCAACTTGAGGCTTAAATTTTTTCCTCAGTTCTTTCAGCTTGAGAAATGTCACATGTCTTCTTCCCTTTTAATTTTCTAATTCCATGTCTTTGCACATTTCATTATAGTAACTGGCTTTGTCCACTCGAGCTTCTCTTTGAAATCCTCTGTTCAGCTCTTTTATCTTGTAATTTGTTCTGTTAGCTTTATCTACTCTCTCTTCAAGGGCAAGTTTCAGAGTCTCTTCTGACACCCATTTTGGTCTTTCCTTCCTTTCTCATCTTTTTAATGACCTCTTGCTTTCTTCATGGATGATGTTCTTGATGTCATCCCACAATTCAAGCACGGGAAGAATTTTTCAAATTTCTCAGATTAACATGGCTTTTGATGCAAAAGGAAAAGATTGAACAAATAGAACTAAGTTTAATTTCTCTTTCTTAAAATTTAATATTAACTCAAATTACACCACTTTTCAGAGTCAATCAAAAATTATTCCTGGTGGAAATACTTAGGAGCAAATAAGAATTTGTATCAGGATGATAAAAGGGAGCTAAACCAGATTGTAGAGTAAAGTTTTGTACAAGGTCCTCTTGGAAAAAGTCAAGATAAGTAGGATAAAGCTTTAAACTTTGAAATTACATTCCTGTGTCAGCTAATAGGAGAAAGTTCATAAATTCATCCTAAAGCAAGAAATGGATCCAGATCAGGATGTGGTTATATACTTATGTGCCTAATATGAAATTACTATGAGATCCTGGGATTTATCATAACTACAACTTGGAACACACCTATTGTGGCATATTTAAGAAGATGATGAAATATTTGTGGATAAAGTATAAAATGTATGGAGGCAGTGAAAGCTAGAAAATTGCATTGAATTCACAGAGTTTTTACCTGGAATAAATTGAAATCTTTGGTTTAAATTATAGAATGAACTAGCTTAAATAAAGAACCTGGGTTGGAATGTGGGCCCTTCCATGTCTTTGTTTTAATCCTTGAATAAGTTATTAATTCTATTCATTAAAAAAAAGGAAAAGAAACAATAATAAATGTCATATTCTCACTCAGTCTGTTAAGTATTTATTATACATTACTTATTGTGCATTCTAACCGAGCCTTGTAATGAGTATGTGAGACCCATACATATATCATATGCTATGATAGAAGGAATGTCTACTATCCAAGTAATTGGTAAAGGACCTCTCTTATTTACCAAATGCCTGCCTAATGATTCAGGACACCTTATTAACTGTGTCCTCTGCCTATCTTTTCTAATTATTAATTCCTGATCTAAACTTTGGTGCAGGTATCTCTGTCTTCAAAAGCAAAATATCTATGTTTGTCCATTTCTGTGCTTTTTCTCTATCTCATCCTCTGTCCATACACCCAAAGCTGATAGAAAAGATGATCACTTTGTCTCACTCCAACAATACAGAATTCATACTGACTGAACCAATAGGGCTGAGTTGCTATGAGGTGGTAAAAAATCACAAGTGTGATGGTACTGCAGGTACTAAAATTAGTGACATAGGAACAAGTAATTATACTCCATGGAGATGAGTGTTTTGAAAACATGGATTTGGGAGAAAAAGAGGAATGAACTAATTGTGAATGCAGAAGATTCTGAAAGGAAACAGAAATGTTGGAGTTCCAGGATGAAGAAGATAAAGTGTTAAAGTACCAGGGCAAAAAAGAACATTGTGTACACAGGCAATTGTATACATTTTTCTGGTAAGGACAAAATAGGTAACTCTTACCATTTTGTTCTCCAAAAAGATATTAATCATTTGGAGAAATAAAATGTGTTTGGACATGAGGTGGAGGACTGAAATTGTTGTAGAGAATTATAGTCATAGCTTGAAGAATGGAAGATAGTGGACAAGAGAAAATACTACCAAGCAACTTTCTGTCAGAATCCAATTGAAATTAAACTTCTAAAGAGTGCTCATGGTTTTGTGATTCTTCCAGACACTTGTCAATATGAGAATCAAAGACAGGAGATAGTTTTTTCTTTCTTTGTTTGTTTTTGTTTTTTATTGTGCTTGGGGTGCAAATTTACAAAGCGGATTTGTTTTACATTCAACAGTTCATGCACATTTGATTTCACAGCCCTGATTACCATCCCCAATCATGAAAAACTTCCCTCCCCTCTCCTCCCTGTGACTATCCCCTCTCTGTGCCCTTCTTATCTATGCATTCCTGTCTGTCCACATTTCCCTCTATGTGAATGCTGCCCCTCTGATGTCTCATTAAAAAAAGGAAATATATATACACACACACACATATGTATACATATGTGTGTGTGTGTGTGTGTGTGTATTATAAAACTCCTTAGAACAATCAACTATGAGAGATCAGAAGGGCAGCATTTGCCCAGGGAGATAGCTCAGAGGGCAAGAATGCATAGGAAAGAACAACACAAGGAAAAGACAACTACAGGGAAGAAGTGGAAAGAGAGCTATTACATTATGGGCACTGCTAACCAATGTCATGAAACAAAATGTATATGAACTATTGATTTGAAAATGAATTTTCTATGTAAATTTTCACACAAATCACAATAAAATTTTTTTAAATAAAAAGAAGGAAAAAAAAAAAAAAAGGAGCTAGGCAGGTACAATGAAGTCAAAAGACAGATTTAATAGATGGTAATAAAAGACAGGAGGCCCAATCTTCCTTCTGAGGAGTGGCTGGTGGGTTTGAACCACCAGCCTTCTGGTTAGCAGTCAAATGCCTTAGGCACTATGCCACCAGAGCTCCCATTATGAAAAGACATGAGTGAAAAATATAGAAACTGGAGCACAGAAAGAGGTTTCTTTCTCAGGCTATAAGAATATGGATGCTCCTCATAAACTATGCAGCCCTATGCTGATAGAAGTATGGTTTTATTATGATTAGAATGCTGTATATAACCAGAAAAACAAACCAGTCAAGTTGATTCTGGTCCATGGAGAAGCCATATGTTTCAAAGTAGAACTGTGCTCCACAGGGTTTTAAACTGTTGTGACCTTTCAGAGTAGATATCCCGGCCTTTCTTTTGAAGTGATTCTGGGTAAATTTGAACTGCCAACTTTTTTGTTAACAGCTGAGAACTTAATTATTTGCACCACCCAGAAACTCCATTTGGTGTATACTAAGCCAAGCCAAACCTGTGACTGTCAAGTCGATTCTGGCTCATAGAATCCCTAGGACAGAGTAGAACTGCCCCACAGGCTATCAGAGACTATAAATTTTTTCAGGAGTCAGACTGCTGTATCTGTCTGCCGTGGAGTTGCTGATGAGTTCATACTGCTGACATTTTCATTAACAGCTGAGTGCTTAACCACTGTGCCACTAGGGTTGCTATGTTTTTGTTTGTTTGTTTGTTTGTTTGTTTTTATGTTGTGCATATGTTGCCTTAAATCTCTTAGAAAAAGGCTATAATGACAACCTGACAAGAAAAAAAAAAAAAACATACATAGGACCTGTGCTTTCACATCAGTTCAACAAACACTCCATATGTATCAAGTTTAGACCTAAAATCAGCTCTAAAGAAGCTTACTATCAATTATAAGCAGCAAATATATGACAAGAACATTTTAATGTACTACGTTAAAAACTGAGAAAAAATGCTGAGGGGAATTCAGTTCAATCTTCTTAGAGGATATGACGCTGGGGAAATCTTGAAATATAAGTAGGATATTGTCAGTCAGAGAGCTAGGAAGACATTGCAGACAGGGAACTACATAGAAAAAGAGCAGGAGTGTGGAAAGAGGATATACGTAAATTATGAAGTCTGAGCATATACTCTTGACTATAATATGCATGCTATCTATAGATAGAAGTGCAGCAGGAATGCTTCTTAGAAAAGCAAGAATGGTCAGACTTTGTCTTTTGTACTCTGGTCATTTTATCAGAAGGGACCAGTCACTGAAGAAGGATATCATAGTTAGTAAACTAGAAGGTAAGCAAAAAATGGGGAAGACCCTCTACAAGATGGATTGACACAGTGGCTGCAATGATGACCTCAAACAAAGCAATGATTATGAGTGTGGCTCAGGACCCAACAGTGCTTTGTTCTGCTGTATATAGGGTCATTATGAGTCAGAAGTGATTCAATGGCAACTAATGACAACAAATAAGGAGAAACTCTTTGAGTTGCTGATCAGGAAATTTTTACTTTCCTGCATTTTCCACTGTCAACATAGTTTAGTTAATTGTCCCACTGATGCTACAGGAGCACTTGTGGTGCAGTGATTAAGTTGCTAACTGAAAGATTGGCAGTTCTAACCCATCAGGAAGATGTGGTAGTCTGTGTCCCATACATTATAGCCTTGAAAACTCTATGAGGCAGTTCTACTCTGCCTACAGGCTTGTTATGAATTGGAATTGACTCAGTAGCAATAGGTTTAGTTTGGGTTTATTGATGTTCAATTGGCCATGTGACTAACATTGACTTCCAAAGATTAGAAATGTGTTTGCCTGGTGGCTACTTGTTCTCTTGTACCCTTCCAGTAAATGAGAAAATTGTACCTTGACTAGTTCCAAAGATGTGTGGTGCAGAGTCCTACTAAACAACCCACAGTCCCAAGGTGTAGAAGAACCAAGTCCAGCCAAGGTCACTCAAGACCAGCTCATCTTAAGCTGTCTTGTAGATCTATGAGTGAATATAAATGATTCCTCTTTAAAACCCCTGAGTTCTGAAGTGGATATTATATGACAATAGCTGCCTGAATCATTGTTGAGCATGTGTCTCTGGTTTGAAAGAATGCAAGTGCTTTTTACTTTCCTATTTTTTAACATTCTTTAAAAATTGTTTGTGTTTTATTTGAATAGTAAAGATAATTTTTTAAATAATAGTAAAATACATAATTTCTGCTGGAAGAATCAAAATATTTTAATGTCTGGTACCTTTTATCTTCAATAATTGTCAAATCTTGAGGATTCTTTTAAGTTATCTTTCAGTTATTCTTAATTATTTTTGAGGACTTATATATCTTTATTGTTAGTTGCCATCTAGTCAATTCTGACTCATGGCGACCCCAAGTGTGCAGAGAAGAAAAGCTCCACATGTGCAGTGTAGTAAATTACTTTGTGTGGCTTTTCTACCCATAAGTCTTTGTAAACTCCAAGGTGGGATTTGCTATGAGCAACTGAAGAGCTCCTGATTGCTGAAGGTGTCCACCTGGAGTATTTCTGTTGGAAGTGGCACAAAACAATGTTCTGGGAG
>NW_006921609.1:4058113-4075549 GCF_000298275.1 Orycteropus afer afer | reverse complement strand
GCCCACTCTCTCTCAGGTGCTTAGAGTTCTGATGCTATAATTGGCTAGTTTGACCACCCTGCGGGCTCTAAAGGAGACCTCCTGGAGGCAGAACTCTCTCGGACTGCTGGTCGAGGAAGACTTGCTGCTGAAAGAGACACGGGCTCCTGAGACATGCGTTGCTGGGAAAGAGATGCAAGAGACACGCACCCCAGAAAGAGACTGTGAGAGATTCTTGGCTGAGGGATGGTGGGCTGGGAGAGAGACTGAACGTTCTTCCTGAACTTGAGTTGTAAACTGGGCTTCCCTAATAAACCCTGTAATCTGTGAGTTCTGTGTGGCCACTGCAGTGAATTATCGAACCCAGGAGAGAGGTGGTGGGTGCTTTGGGAGGAACAGTTGGTGAAAGGGCTGGAGGGAGGCAGCATGTTTGGCCTTGCAGTACTATTACTGCCTTGGGTTACTGTTGTCTTCCTCTTGTGAGATTAGAGGAGGTCAGAACATGTGGCCTCCTTGCCGTTTTTGCAACATGGTTTTTAATGCTGTGACCTTTTGGAAGCAGATCATCAGGCCATTCTTCTGAGGTGTTTCTGGGTGAGTTTGAACAGTCAACATTCAAGGTAGTACTTGAGCACTTAACTCAAGGGACTCCTTGGACATATGTGTAGTGAATTAAATCCTTTATGGACTTCTCTTTATTCATTGTTCTGATTACTACCTAAAGAGTATATGAAACCCAGATAGAAAGTGGAACGAACAAGTTCCAAGCATAAGGAAATTTGATTTAATTTACTTAGATAATTATTTCAAGGTACCTAGTACAGTACCTGTGCATAGCAGTAGATGAGCAAGAAGTGTTGATTGACTCTCACAGTTCTACTTAACATTATCAGTAGCCAGTGTCAGAAATGTTCTTCTGATGATTTTCCAATTTATGTTCATTTATATTTACAACAGCCCAGGGAAATCTTGCTGTCCCTTCACTGATACAGTTAAGAAAACATAAGTTCCAGTCTTTTGAATTTGCATGCACTTTTTAATGTCTGTTTTGACATTTGAATCTCTGCTTCCCTATGATATGGCATTTGTGAGTGTTTTGGTGAATAAGTAAGAGCCATTAAACAACTGTAGAATTTAAGACTTTTCACAGGCCTGATAAAGGAATCAATAGGTGATCAGTGAGGACCAGACACAGGAAAATAGTCAGGCATTTTAATTTGAGTAATATTAACATTCACAAACTGCCAAATGATGGAAATTTTTGGCCATATTTGAAATCTGTCATTGAACCAAAGGCAGGAGAATCAAAACAACAGGAGGTCAGAATTTCCAGGATGTCCTCAATGGCAGGCAACTGGACCAGTCAAGTAAGCATATAAAGCATTCTGGAGGAACAAGTATAGGATTGAAGGATATGGCTAGGAGGGATCCCCAGGAAATTCTTAGGTTCTCCAAAGTACCTTGTATTCTACTAATACACCTTTTTATAAAAAGACATTCTGCTGTAAGACAGTAAGTCGGGAACATTTCTTTATTAAGCAAAGCACATTACAGAGACACAGAGAGATGTAATAAATCTGTGCTACTGCCTCCAGCTTCAAGGAATGGACAGCCTCTTGATGAAATGATCTGTACCCAAAGGTATCTACACAAAACAATAACTGAAGTACATATGGAAGGATGACATGTAATTGAAATTAATATAGCTCAAAATTTAATCCTGAATGCTGTGGCAATAAAGTTATGAAGAATATCAAGCCAAGCTTATAATGAATAGTTTCTTGTAAGAAATAAATTTTGAGGTGAGTTTTCACAGAGATGAAGGACAGGATTGGTATGGAAAACAGAAAAAGCATACACAAGAAAATTTTGTGCAATATTATCAGCACATTTAAAAGTGCTAAGATAAAATGATGGGACACAAAGAACAAGAATGTAAACAACATAAAGACTACTTTGTGGAAACCCATAATTTGTTAGTGTAGTATCAAGTTTTTGTTTTGCCCTTTCCCATGGGCACCAATCTGGTAATATCCATGTCAAATGCAATCCCCTTGGCAACAATCCTGAAACTGATGTCACACACAAAATTTCACAGGGAAAAACCACCTGGGAGCAGAACTGAAGGACTTCAGAGTTACAGTTATAATTTGCTTATAAGATCACTGAGAAAGGAGAACTGATCACTACTAATTGTATAGTTATGAACCAAGAATTGTAAATAATTTTCCTTCTGTATTTATTGAGAAAGTTGGACAATGAATAAAGAAAACCAAAGAAGAGTTGTTGCTTTTGAGTTGTGGTGTTGGCAAAGAATACTGAAAATACTATGAATACTGCCAAAAGAATGAACAAATCTGTCCTAGAAGTGTAGCCAGAACACTCCTTGGAAGTGAGAATGACCAGACTTCATCTCACTTCAGTCATGTTGTCAGAATGGACCATTCCTTAGAGAAGAATATCATGCTTGGTAAATCGGAGGGTCAGCTAAAAAGGGCAAGACCCTCAACAAGATGAGTTGGCACAGTGGTTGCAATGATGGACTCAAGTATAGCAAGTATTGTGAGGCTGGCACAGGACCAGGCAGTGTTTCATTCTGTTATACCTAGGGTCGCTGAGTCAGAGCCAACTCAACAGCACCTCACAACAACAACAACCATCAAGTCAATCCCAAGACCCCAACTCATGGCAAACCCATGGACAATAGGATCAGACCATTGTGATCCACAGAGTTTTCATTGCTTGATTTTTGAAAGTAGATCATCAGGCTTTTCTTCCTAGTCTGTCTTAGTTTGGAAACTGTGCTGAAACTTGTTCAGTATCACAGTAACATGCAAGAATCCACTGAGAGACACTCTACTGAGAACTGTATTGGCCAGGAATCAAACCTGGGTATCTTGTATGGAAAGTGAGAATTCTACTACTGAACCATCATACCATAAAATCCTCTTATGACTTCATCATGAAAATCCTCTCTTCCACATGCATGTGTCCAGGGAACCAAAGCAGGGCCTACATATTAGACAAATTATATAAATGTAAAATTTGTTTCTGAACTTGCTCAATGAAAGTACTAAAATGTATAAATAGATATAACATTTTGATAGATCATTTCTCTATTTCTAGTTTTTTTTTTCAATAGACTATCCATTATTTTGTCTTAGTTTCTAATTATTTTTCAATTGACAATGGCTCCCAGCACTTGAATTTATATAAGAATCTTTGTGGCTTAGCTATTCATCCAGAAAACACGCATTTGATAGAATTACAGATTGGATTGTATCCTGCCCCAAAAGACATATTGAAGTCCTAATTCCCAGCACCTGGGATGTGATCTTGTTTGGAAACAAGGTCTTTGAAGATGTTATCAATTAACATGAAGTCATATTGGAGTACAGCATGGCTTAAAGTAATGTGAATGACTCATTATAAAAGAGGGCAAGAGAGACAGAGAGACAGATATACAGGGATAACAGCCATGTGAGATGTATCTGCAAGCCAGAGAATACTTGAGGCTGCTAGAAGCTGAATTGGACATAAAAGGATCTTCCCATAGAGCCTTACCTGAAAACATGCCCAAGCCAACACCCAGAATTATTAGTCTCTAGAACTGTGAGATAACTTATAAGGTAATTTACAAGCCATCCAGTTTGTGGCATTTTTTAATAGCAGCCCTGGGATAATAACACAGACACATAAGACTAAAACGAATGTAGGGAAGAATCAGTAAAAGAATCCCTCTGTACTGATAAAACTCACTATATATTTATCAGATAGGGAACTCTCAAGAGGTAGGCATATCTTTATTTTTTTCCCTTTATTTATTATTAGAAGCATGAATTTTATTGTCTTTATGGTTGGCCTTCTCTAGTATTAGTACTCATTTGTACTTATTAAAAGTAGATGGCTATAGTTTTTTTATATTCTTCAATCTAATGATACATGAAGCAGCAAAAGTTGACCAGCATGTTTAGGAAGGAGAAAATAGAGGCAGGACTCAAACAACATTGGACAACTGAGTTGACTTTCTTACACCCTAATAATTTTTGAAATTTAATGAAATTTCTATATACTTGAAAAAGCACCACTTTCACTTCCACATTTTTTACTAATATGTATTCTTAAGCAAACACCAGTCATTTGTTAGTTTGTTGTCTGTGGTGGCTTGCATGTTGCTGTGAGGCTGGAGACTAAACCACTGGTATTTCAAATACAAGCAGGTCACCCATGGTAGATAGGTTGCAAAGGAGCATCCAGACTAAGACAGACTCAGAAGAAGGAAGGGAACATCTACTTCTCAAACAATTATCCAGTGAAAACCACATGAGCAACAGAGAAAATTGTCAGATATATTACTGAAAAACATTATAAATAGCCTTGAAACATTGTCTGATATAATGCTGGAAAATGAGCCTCTCAGGGTGGAAGACACTCAAAATAGGACTGGGAAAGAACTGCCTCTTCAAAGTAGAGTTGACCTCAATGACCTGGATACAGTAAAGCTTTTGGGACCACCATTTGCTCATGGGGTACAACTCAAAATGGGCACAGCTCCAAACATCCATTAATAATCAGAACATGGAATGTATAGGTGTAAATGCAAGAAAACTGGAAGTTTTCAAAAATGAAATGGAATGCATAAAGATTGATACAGTAGGCATTAGTGAGCTGAAATGGACTGGTACCAGCTATTTTGAATCAGGCATATGGTCTATTATACCAGGAATGACAAATTGAAGAGGAATGACATGGAATTCATCATCACAAAGAACGTATCAAGATCTATCCTGAAATACAATGCTGTCAATGATAAGATAATATCATATGCCTACAAGGAAGACCAATTAATACCATTCAAACTTACACGACAATTGCTAAAGCCAAAGATGAGAAAATTGAAGATTTTTTACCAACTTCTATAGGCAGAAATTGACCAAACATTCAATCAAAATGTATTGATTATTACTATTGATTAGAATGTGAAAGTTGGAAACAAAGAAGAATCACTACTTGTTGGAAAATATGGCCTTGGTGATAGAAATGATGGAAGAGATAGCATGATGGAATTTTGCAAGATCAATGACTTATTCATTGCCAATGCCTTTTTTCAATGACATAAATGGAGGCTATACATGTGGACATCATCAGATTGAATATGCAGGAATTAGATCAAGTACATCCATGGAAAAAAGTGATGGAGAAGCTCAATATCTTCAGCCAAAACAAGGCCAGGAACTGACTGTGAAACAGACCATCAATTGCTAATATGCAAGTTCAAATAGAAGCCGAAGATGATTAAAATATGTCCACAACAGCGAAATATGACCTTTGTTATATTCCACTTGAATTTTGAGACCATCTGAAGAATAGATTTGATACATGGAACACTAGTGACTGAAAACCAGATGAATTGTGCAATGACATCAAGAACATCATACATGAAGGAAGCAAAAGATCAATACAAAGACAGGAAAGGAAGAAAAGACCAAAATCAATGTCAGAAGAGACCCTGAAACTCCCTCTTCAACAGAGAATGCTGTTGTTGTTGTTATATGCCATCGAGTCAGACCCAACTCCTAGTGACCCCTCCTTGGGTTTCCAAGGCAGTATCACTATGGAAGTAGATTGCCCCATCTTCCTTCCGAGAAGTGGCTGGTGGGTTTGAACCACCAGCTTTCTGGTTAGCAGTCAAGTGCCTTAGGCACTATCCTACCAGAACTCCCTTAAAAGAACTAGTATTGGCCATTTTTAATCAGACAATTGCATGGTCTACTACTCCTCAGAAGGAAGGTTGGGCAATCTACTTCCGTAGTGATACAGCCTCAGAAACCCAAGGAAGGGTCGCTATGAGTTAGGTTTGACTCGACAGCACATAATAACAACAACACTATGCAAGGAATGACATATTGAACAGGAATGGAGGCACATTCATCATCAATAAGAACATCAAGATAGATCCCAAAGTACAATGTTGTCATTAATAGGTTAATATCCATACATCTACAAAAAGACCAGTTAACATTACTATTCAAATTTATGTATCAACCACTGATGCCAAAGAAGAAGAAATTGAAGACTCTTTATCAACTTCTGGAATCTGAAATTGATCAAATATTCAGTTCAGATGCATTGATAATAAGTGGAGATTGGAATGTGATAGTTGGAAACAAAGAAAATGAATCAATAAGTGGAAAATGCAGCCTTGCAAGGAGCCAGCTAAGGTGCCATTTTTGGTCTCTACTTGTCCAGAGCAAAAAAGAGTGAAAAAAATCAAAGTCATATGTAAAAATTAATAAAGGAACTAGTGTACCACATAAATATAAGCCTTCATGTCCTTGATACCAGAAGAACTAGATGGTGCCTGGCTATCCCTACTGACTGCACTGAAAGAGATCACATTAGAAGGTCTACTACCTTGGAAACCCAAGGAGGGGTCACTATGAGTCAGATCCAACTCCAAGGCAGTGAGTTTGGTGTTTTGGTTTAGATAGAGTGGGAGAAAAATGTGGAACAAAGTTCAAAATCATAAAAAAAAAAAAAAAAAGACTAGGCTCACTGGTTGGATAGAGACTGGTGGAAACCCTGAAATTATAGCCCTTAGTCACTCTTCAAGCCTGGAATGGAACTTATTCCCATGGCTCAATTTTCAGCCAAACAATAGACAGAGCTATAAGGTGAACAATAACACCAAGGAGGTACATACTCTTTAAGACAATAAACTGTAAGAGATCAAATGGACAGCATATTCCCAGGGATAAATCTCAGAACCCAGGAATTCATAGGAAAAAAGAACAAAGGTAAATGGTAACCAACAGGAGAAAATGCAAAAAGTGATGTTACATTGTTGAGATTGCAATAAATGTCATGATGCAAAATGTGTATGAACTGTTGAATGGAAAACCAGTTTGCTTTGTAAACTTTCACCCAAATCACAATAAAAAGTTTAAAAAAAAAAAAGAAAAGAAAGAAAGAGAGAGAATATTGCCTTGATGATAGACTATACCAGAGGTCACATGACAGAATTTTGCAAGACCAACAATTTATTCATTGCAAATATCTTTTTTTCAACAGCATAAACGGCAATTATACATGTGGACCTTGCAGGATGGACCACATAGGAATCAAATCAAATATATCTGTGGAAAGAGACAGTGATGACATTCAATATCATCACTCAGATCAGGTCAGGGATTGACTGCAGAACAGAGTATCAGTTGCTTACATGCTATTTTAAGTTGAAGCTCAAGAAAAATAAAACAAGTCTATGAGAGGCAAAGTACAACCTTGAGTACACCTGACTTGAGAGGACATTCCAAGAATAGATTTGACATACTGTACATTAATAACTGAAGTCCCAATGAGTTGTGGGATGACATCAAGGACATCACACATGAAGTAAGCAAAAGGTCATTTACAAAACAGGAAAGAAAGGAAAGACCAAAATAGATGTCAGAAGAAAACTTGCTCTTGATAGAGTAACTAAAGCAAATGGAAGAAATGATGACATAAAAGAGCTGAACAGAAGATTTCAAAGGGTGGCTGGAGAAGTAAAAGTAAAGTATTGTAATGGAATGTGCAAAGACCAGGAGTTAGAAAACTAAAAGGGAAAAATATGCTCAGCATTTCTCAGGCTGAAAGAACTGAAGAAGAAATCCAAGACTTGAGTTACAATATTAAAAGATTTTATAGGTAAATTATTGAACAACACAGGAGGCATTAAAAGAAAATGGAAGGAATATACAGAGTCATTGTACCAAAACGAATAAGTCAATGTTCAACCAGTTCAGGAGGTAGCATATGATCAAGAACTGATGGTATTGAAGGAAGAAAGCCAAGGTGCACTGAAGTCATTGGAGAAAAACAAGGCACCTATAACTGATGGAATATCAGTTAAGATGTACCAACAAATGGTACTCTGGAAGAGCTCATTTGTCTATGCCCAGAAATTTGGAACACAACTACCTGGCCAATCAAATGGGAGAGATCCATATTTGTGCTCATTCCAAAGAAGGTGACCCTATAGGATGTGGAAATTATCAAACAATATCATTAATATCAAAAACAAGTGAAGTTTTGCTGAACATAATTCAAAAAATGTTGCAGCAATACATTTGACAGGGAACTGCCAAAAATGCAAGCTGAATTCAGAAGAAGACATGGAACAAGGGATACCAATGCTGATGCCAGATGGATCTTGGCAGAAACCACAGATATTCCAGAAAAATATTTATCTATGGTTTATTGATTATGCGAAGGCATTTGACTGCATGGATTATAACAAATTATGGATAAAATTGGGAAGAATTGGAATTCTGGAAAACTTAATTGTTGTCATGAGAAACCTGTATATAGACCAAGGGACAGTTGTTCAAACAGAGCAAAGTGATACTGTCAGGTTTAAAATTAGGAAAGTTGTGCATCAGGGCTGTATCATTTTACCATACTTACTCAGTCTGCATGCTGAGCAAATAATCTGAGAAGCTGGACTATATGAAGAAGAAAGTGGCATCAGGACTGAAAGAAGATTTATTAACAACCTGTGACATGCAGATGACACAAGCTTGGTTGCTAAAAGTAAGAGCACTTGAAGCACTTATTGATGAAGATCTAAGACTACAGCCTTTGCAAGTGTCTTAGCCACTATGCTACCAGAGCTCCCTTGGTATATAATACACTTTAATATAAAGAAAATAAAAATTCTCACAAGTGAAAAAATAAGAAGCATCATGACAAAGGCAGAAAATTCTGAAGTTGTGAAGGATTTCATTTTACTTGGATCCACAATCAATGCCCATGGAAGCAGCAGTCAAGAAATCAAGTGTTACTGCATTCAGTAAATATGCTGCAAAAGTCCTATTAAAGTGTTAAAAAGCAAAGATGCCACTCTGAGGACTGAGGCATGCTTGACCAACTATAGTATAAACAAGGAATACTAAAGAAGTGACACATTTAAATCATGGTGTTGATAATGAATATTGGATATACTGTGGACTACAAGAAGAATGAACAAATCTATCTTAGAAGAAGTACAGTCAGAATGTTCCTTAGTAATGTTATCAGGAGAGACCAGTCCTTAGAGAAGGACATCATGCTTGTAAAATAGAGGGTCAGAAAAAAAGAGGAATACCCTCTAGAGATGGATTGACACAGTGACTGCAGCAGTGGGCTCTAACAGCAACAATTGTGAGGATAGTGTAGTACTGGGTAGTGTTTCATTCTGTTGCACGTGGGGTTGCTATGCATCAAAACTGATTCAACAGCACATAAAACAGGATTATGGAACTGAGTTCACAATTCTCAGCTAGCAATCACCTGATCCCTGGGCCTTATTTTTCACTCACAGCTTATAATGGATTGAATATGTTCCCCATAAATACATGTTGAAGTCCTTACCCCTGGGAGCTATGAACATGTGCCCATGTTTGAAAATTAGGTATCTGAAGATGTTATCAGTTAAGTTGACATGAAGTCATACTGGAGTGGGGTTATGGTGTAGTAAATTACATAGTGTGGCTTTTCTAGCCATAAGTTTTTGTAAACTTAATGGTGGAATTTGCTGTGAGCAACTGGGTAGCTCCTGATTGTTAAAGTTATCACCTGGGGTATTTCTGTTGGGAGCAGCATGAAGTAATTTTCTGGGAAGTTTGCTCTCTCTCAAGTGTATAGAACTGTGATGTTGGGATTGTTTGGTTTGGGCCACTCTGCCAGGCTCAAAAGGATCCCTCCTAGAGGCATAAGGAGTCTCTCTGACTGCTGGCTGAGAAAGACATGCTGTGAGAGAGAAACACACTCCTGAAAGATGTGAAAGAACTTGCTGCTAAGATAGAGATGCAAGAGACATGCACTGCTGATAGAGAGACACAAGAGGCACAAGCTGCTGAGAGAGCGATGTGCTACTGAGACTGCCAGCTGCTGAGTGAGATGGCCAGCTGTAAGAGACTGAGTGTACTTCTGAACTTGAATTGTAGCTTGTTGCTTCCCTAATAATCCTCATAATCTGTGAGTTCTGTGTGGCCACTGCAGTGAATTATCTAACCCAGCAAAGAGGTGGTGGGTGCTGCAGGAGGAACAGTTGGTAAAAGGGCTGGAGGAAGGCAGCATGTCTGGCCCCACAGAAATAGTCTTTGGGCTACTGATAGTGATTCTGTCTTCCTCTTGTGGGATTAGAGGAGGTCAGAATATGCAGCCTCCTTTCCCCTTTCTCAGGGGTGGATTCTAACTCATACTGACCTCCATTGGCTTTCCAAGGCTGTAAATCTTTATGGAAGTGGATTGCCCCATTGTCCTTTCATGGAGAAGCTGGTGGGTTTGAACCTCTGACCTTCTAGTGAGCAGCCAAGTGCCTTATTCACTATACCACCAGAGCTCCTATAGTCTGATTAGTGTCTTTTAAAAAAAAGGAGAAGACACACAGACACAGAGAAGACGACTAGGAGTGTGAAGATAGAGCTCCTAGTCAGGGAATGCCTGGGCTAGCAGAAGCTAGGAGAGACAAAAAAAAAAAAAAGGAGAAAGCATGGCTCAGCCAATGCATACATATTCAGACCTCTAGGAGCCTTGGTGGTGCAGTGGTTAAATGCTGGACTGCTTTCCTTAAGGTTGGCAGTTTAAACCCACCAGCTGCTGCATGGGAGAAAGATATGGTAGTTTCCATAAAGAGCACAGCCTTAGAAACCCTGTAGGGTAGTTCTACTCTGTCCTACATACAGGGTCTCAATGAGTCAGAATCCACTTGACAGCAGTGGGTTTGGTTGATTTGTTTAGCTTCTTATACTGTGAGACCAAAAAACAATAATTCTACTGTTATAAGACACCTGCTGTTGTTTGTGTGCCACCAGGTCAATTTTAACTTATAAAGACCCTATAGACAGAACAGAACTGTCCAAAGCTGGAAACTTTGTGAAAGCATACTGCCACATCTTTTTCCTGCAGAGCAGCTTGTGGGTTCGAACCTCAGACTTTTAGGTTAACAGCCGAACTTTACATCACCTAGTTTGTGGTATTTTGTTATAGCAGCCCTGTAAAATTAAAACATTGCTATATAAAATTTTCTATACAAATCACGTCAGTCTTTTTGTATGTCTTTTCTTTCTTTTCCCCTTTGCCCTCAATTTTTATACTTCTTCCAAACTCTTTGACTCCTTTGATGCCACCATTTCCTCCCTATGAAATTATTCTCTTTTCTTCAAAATTAATCTTACATTGTTTTCAAGGAAATGTGCAAAATAACAGCCCAATCTCTGTCTTTTGATTCAAATTCCTGAGGGAAACTGATCACCCAGCTCAGCTTTCATACGAGCTCACACCAGATGATGCTGGGCAGCTATGTCCATGGGCTTATTTTGAATTCTATCAGCTTTGATTTAGAAGAGAAGGAGGGACATGGGTACGTGTCTATGTGTTGGAAGATTGTCTATATGGAGCTGCCATTTAGTGGAAACTGTAGGTGTGTTGTGAGTGGTGGAAGGCCACAAGGATGGACTTTGTGGGTGTTAAAGCTATTGTTTCTAACTTAAATATTTGAATTTTTAATTTTCTGTGCATTTCCATGGGATGCCAGGTTCCAAACTGTTACCTCTTCTCGGTCAGTAGAAAAGCACTTTTCTTCTAAATTAATCAAGGTAAAGATTAGCAAATGAATTTAGTTCTTTCTATGAAGTACCATATCCAGGACCATGTTGAATTTCCATAATTGAAGAAGACATTTTTATTGTTTCTAGAGATAATAAATTTTGGCTAGATACATAACAGCTGTCAACCTTAATCTTGAAAAATTTTGGTTTGGAGCCAACTCCCTTATAGTATTTTGCCTGGTTTAAACTGATCAGGCAACAGAAAAATACATAACCTCTCACTAGGCTTTTTTTATTTTTCAGTGAAACCCAAATGCCTTTCAGTGAGTGTTAAACACTACAAAATGAGCAATAGATATTATTATTCCCCAAAATGTGCTAGAAAGCATCATGCATATCTTTCCTTTAAGTATTTTCAATTTCCTTTATGGTTCTTCTATGAGCTGACGTACTTGTCTACGTTAGTAATATATACTAGGTATTTGTCTGAATTCAATTGCCAAACAAGTATTCCCTGTAAATATTTGGAAAAACCTAATATCCATAAAATTTTTTATGCTTTGCAACTTCTTCACTTTCCTAATCCAAGCAAGTCATTCTTTCATGAGCACATTGACATTTTAGTTAAACTTTCTGGTTTTACGTTGCTCAAACTGTTTAAATCAATAACGTTATTTGTCCCTTCTGATCAAAAGCCAGTTTCTCTTCACTTCTATTAAATTTGTATCAAGGTCAATTTTTCCATTTAGAAGTTAGCTTTTAATTTAATCTTGATAAGGCACAAACTATTATCAGAAAAAATATCTTTTTCTCTGAAAGAATATTCTCATGTATAAGAGTTTTTTTGTTTTGTTTTGTTTTTTGTTTTAAAGAAAAAAAGCTTTTATTTTCTGGTTTTCATATTATTATAATAATGTCTGTTGTTGTTGTTGTTATGTGCCATCGAGTCTGACCTGACTCATAGTGACGACTCCTTGGGTTTCCGAGGTGGTATCACTACAAAAGTAGATTGCCCAACCTTCCTTCCGAGGAGTGGCTGGTGAGTTTGAACCGCCAGCCTTCTGGTTAGCAGTCAAGTGCCTTAGGTACTATGCTACCAGAGCTCCTAATAATAGCTATAGAATATTGTTTTTGTTAATTGCCATTGAATTGGCTTTGACCCGCATGGACTTTATGTATAACTGGAGGAAATATTGCCCAGTCCTGTGTCATTCTCACAATGATAGGTATGTTTAAGCCCATTATTGTAGCCATTGTGTCAAATAATCTCATTGCAGGTCTCCTTCTTTGCCAAAGGCTCTTTGCTTTAACAAGCATGATGTCCTTTGCCAGTGGTTGTTTCCTCCTGATGATGTGTCCAAAATAAGCAGAACAAAGATTGTCATCCTTGTTGCTAAGGAATGAACATTCTGGCTGTATTTCCTCCAAGGCTGATTTGTTCATTCTTCTGGAAGTCCATTCAGTTGTTTTTTGTTTGTTTGTTTGTTACCAATACCACAATTCAAATATATGAATTCTTCCTTAGTCTTCCCTTTTCATTGTCCAAGTTTTGCACAAATATGAGGTAAAAGAAAATACTATGGCTTAGGTCAGGCTCATAAAAGTGATATCTTTGCTTTTTAAGGTCTTAAGAGGTCCTTTGCAGCAGATAATAGCATAGTTTTTCTACAAATTAGATGGAACTTGTGGATACATTTTCTGAGTTGAATCTCAGGGTGATGCTACCATGTCATAAAGGGGAGATGGGTGAATTTGAGCTTCCAAGGGCCTCACTTATGCTATCTAATTTACACTGAGGACTAAGAATTTCTCCTACAGTTTATCTATAACATATTGGAAATCACATTGAATCACAAGTCAAATTTCAGTAGTTTGAATATAATTGAGGCAGTCCACTTATATCACTGAAGTACGTAACACACATTATTGCCACAGTGTTGTCCAATTGTAGAATTGGAAGGATATATATGCACTCCAGTCTAGAGTTTTCAAATTCCAATTCTCTTTGGGTTTCAAGGAGATATTCTTTCCTAGGAGTCTAGAAATGATGCATATAGTTAACACATTTGGTTACTTACTGAAAGTTTGGAGCATTTTGTCCATCCAGAGGTACCTCAGAAGTCTGGTGATCTGCTTCTGAAAAATAAGTCACTGAAAACCCTGTGGTATAGTGTTACTCTGACATACATGGGGTTGCCATGAGTCGGAGTGGACTCGAGGGCCACTGGCTTTTTACAAATTCTTTGCTAGGGAGGAGAAAGTGATGAGAAGATACAATGAACACAGCCCACCTCCATTTCAACTGGACACTATTAATTTTAACTGTTGTTCATTGATATAAACTGATTATCTCTCAAATTCTCTGCCTTTTCATCTACTTCTGTAGAGATACCCCCTCAGAAACCCAAGAAGGGGTCGATATGAGTCAGCATCAACTCAATAGCAGTGAGTCTTTTGTTTTGTTTTGTTTTTTGCTTTTTGTTTTTTGATTTGCAGTGAGAGGCTGTGTAATGGGTAATTTTCTGAATTCTCACCCTGCATGACTGCAAGAAAAATCAAGTTGAAATTATATTACTGTAACTTAATATTTTTGACAATTCTAAGGGCATGTTTACGTACCTCACACATATTTGCTACGGTTGTGATTTATCATCTTCCATGAGACAACTCCTCCAAGCTGTCTTCTTTCTTTACAACTTCACCCCAACCATGGACTCAGCATACTCTCATTCTTTCCCAAAGTAAACTTTGACAATATCAGTTCAGAAAACTTTACTAAAGGTCCTTGATTTTTAAAATACATTGATGACATCAAAATACTTGACCCTTAAATATTTCAACAAGTAGCTCTGGCATAATCACAATTATATTATCACAATAGAGTCACTGATTTCTTCCAAGCTCTCAAAAGACATCCTGACAACATGTCAGCAACATATCAGCACCTTATATTGACTTTTTGCCCCAATGTTAAATGTTATATCCCAAAAGAGTACACCTATAGTCTTACGCTTACCCTGATTTATTTTCTACTCCTCTTCAACTAGCACCTTCAGAATGTAGTCCCAATATACTTTATCTGCTCCTGGTGTCACATGTTCTCTAGGTCTTGAGATCCTTCTTAGTATATTTTCTTTCTACCTTTGTCCAGCTTGGTCCTTTGCCAGTGCAATAACAGATCTAGTTATTGATCTAGATCTATTATAGATCTACCAATAACTCTTAGTAGCCAGGAGAAGTAGTAGAGACTGACTCTGAAGAGGGCAAAAGTCCATGACTATACTAAAAAGAAGACTAGTTATAAGCTCTTCTTTATAGAAAAATCTCAGTTAATTGGTGTAGAATGGAAAACTTAAAAAATTAACAGTTTGCAAACATCAATGTAATAACTAATTTAATTATCATCAGTTGCTAACACTATTGACTGAGAATTTGTTGAGGATCAGGATGTTCACATAGCTTTAAAGTATCAGCATATGGAAAACACATTAATCACCCAAGGGGAAAAGCACCTTTACAATGAGGAGCTCTGCTGGACATTACCTTAACCAAATGGTAAAACTTAAAATCACCGAAAAGAGCAAAAGCAGACATCATTAGCCGTCTAATTTGAGCTAATGGAATGTGTCTTAGTTATCTAGCGCTGTTGTAACAGAAATACCACAAGTGGATGAATTTAGCCAACAGAAATTAATTTTCTCACAGTTTAAGTGGATAGAAGTCCAAATTCAAGGAGCCAGCCCTAGCAAAAGATTTTCTCACTGTCAGTTCTGCATGAAAGTCCTATCTCTTCTGAGCTTCTACTTCTGGGCAGTCTTCATGTGGCTAGGCATCTCTCTTTCCCCATTTCTACTCCTATGCTAATCCTGGATGCTTAACATAACCAAGACAACCCATTCGCAATTGCGCTTATAAAAACAGGCATAGAGTTTAGGATTTACAATACAAAATTTTGGAGGATACAATTCAATCCATAACATTAGGAACACATGATCATCTATGCATTGTTCTTGACAAAATACTTAACTTGAAACTAGTCATAAGGAAGCAACTGGACAAATCCAGATTTTGAGATATTTTCCAAGACCATTGGCCTGGAGTCTTTAAAAATGTCATAATCATAAAAAACAAAAGTACATGGAAACTCCTCAAAATTGAAAGAGTTTATAAAAATATGACAAAAAATGCAGTATGAGATCCTGGATTAAAAATAAAAAAGCTAAAAGGACTTTTAGGCTTAATTAAGTAAATCTGACTATAGATTATGTGTGTGATGATACAATTGTAATTTTGCTAGTTATGTGCTGAAATATGTAAGAGTCAGGTGTCTTGATATCATTATGTATTTTAAAATAGTTTTAAAAAAACAAGGGCATAGAGAGAGATACTGAAAAATGTTAACAATTGGTAAATCAAGGTAAAGGTTGTTTCAGTAGTTGTCATATTATACTTTCAATTTTTCTACTGACTTCAAATTTTTCAAAATGAAAAGATAGAGGAAAACTGCCAGAATGTAACTTTAACCCGACTTGATTTAATTCGCAGTTAATAAGATATGGGCTAATGAAGTTTAATTATATTTTGAATTCTGATTATAACCTTCCCCACATCAACATTTTCTATCATTGAAAGCAAAATAATTTTTTAAGAGACAATATGTAAAAAACCATCCTTATTTTTATCTATATTCCTATAACTCTGATACAGATCTCTCCCCGCCCCAAGAATCACTTTCACCCTAACAAATACCTTTAACTGCTCTGGTAGCATAGTGCCTAATGCACTTGACTGCTAACCAGAAGGCTGGTGGTTCAAACCCACCAGCCACTCCTCAGAAGGAAGGTTTGGCAATCTACTTCTGTAGTGATACAGCCTCAGAAACCCAAGGAGGGGTCGCCATGAGTTGGGTCCAACTCGAGGGCACATAACAACAACAAGCCAAAGTAAAATCTCCACCCTGCTCATTTGCAGTTTCCTTTTGATATATTTTAGGTTTCAAGAGAATACTTCCTTTGAATGGGGTGAAGGAAGAATCTCTATTTTGACTGGAAGAAAGAAAGAGGAGAGAGAGAGATTAAAAAAAAAAAAAGTTTCAATTTTCCTTTTCTGAGTAACATTTTCTCCTTTCTCATTATATCATTCATTGCCACTTGAATCCTCTTAAAGCCTTTAAGCAAGTTAAAAACTCACACTCTTGACCATCAGAATTACGTATTAAGCCTGTTTTTGAAGAAAACAAACATAAAATTAATATTCTGTATTAGGTATTTTCAGAAAGATTAGAGGAAAATGGAAGTTGAGATTACAAGTATTTCTCAAAATATATCTAGTAGAGCCTAAAGAAGTCTCTAATGCCTATTTTAATATGAAGTGTTAACCAACCCTCTGTCCTATCGTTTTTTGAAAGAGCAATAATACAATCATTTCAGGAATATGTCTGTCATTTCCTACATTTATAGGATTCACCATAATTCTTACAGCAAAAGATGTCAAAATAATATACACATATTTATAAAACTTCAATGCCCTCGATATGTATGCAATCTTAGAAACAACTTCTTTAAGTTTCAGGTTTTCAGTTATCTCAAAAGTGAAGCTTTGCCTTTTCTAGTGCATTTTCTGAAACAAAAGCACTTTGATAGATCTCAATTAGATTTTAATAAATATGTATTCCTTCAACATTTTTCTTCCTTTGTTATTTAAAGGCTCTCTCTCTCATCTCACAAATGCCCTAACAGTTATAAACTCATATTAAATAGATCCACTTATAGTCTTAAAATTGTTATAATGTATTTATATAAAGGTATTACTAATGCAATGCAAGGAGCTCTGGTAGCATAGTGGCTAAGACACTTGCCTGCTAACCAGACGGCTGGTGGTTCAA
>NW_006921609.1:4051937-4058013 GCF_000298275.1 Orycteropus afer afer | reverse complement strand
CCTACTTCCATAGTGATACTGCCTCGGAAACCCAAGGAGGGGTCGCTATGAGTCGGGGCCGACTCGACGGTACATAACAACAATAACAATGCAATGCATAAAACAGGTCAGCTATTTTTATTTTATCTTAGGAAATATGTGAAGTTAATGTAGAAGAAGATAAAACAGAATCCCAGCTCACTATTTTTTATTGAAAACTAGATGTTTTGTGAGAAGAGAGAATTCTCTATAGGATTGAATTGCAACAGAACTTTTATGTAAAGCAATTTTATTTGAAATATATTATTCCAGACAGCAG
The DNA here is from genome assembly GCF_000298275.1 of Orycteropus afer afer. Classification (NCBI taxonomy): domain Eukaryota; kingdom Metazoa; phylum Chordata; class Mammalia; order Tubulidentata; family Orycteropodidae; genus Orycteropus; species Orycteropus afer. The sequence goes on along the minus strand of NW_006921609.1, from coordinate 4,057,715 downwards.
TGAAGAGAACAGTTTTAATCCAAAATATTTCCAGGCTCAGTCCCTTCTGGCCAATTAATTTGATTTCAGTAATCCTCTCATTGTGTCTGCCTAGCAATAGCTATTAAATTCAGTGTTGTGCCTTTTAGAAAATTTTACTTTACATGAGAGCCAAAAGGTAAATCTGTAGAAAATTTGACTAGGAGTGAAAATATGACTTTGAAGTTAAAAAATATATTAGCTCATACTCTAATAAATTTGGAAAAATTAGGTGACAACAAGTGCCAATCGGTGTTTATCAGTTTTCACTCATATTTCAACAAAGACTAGGGAGGGCTGGTGACTACTCAGAGACTTTCAATTGTTTCTCTTTAACTTAGATTTGGGGAGAATGTCAATAGTTTCTGGTAATGATAGGTTTAAATTCAACATATAATTATTAGAAAGTTTTGGAACAAACACTGTATAATATATATACTCATCTGTCAGTTTGTTCCATTCTGGTGGCTTGCATTGCATGTTGCTATGAAGCTGGAGGTTATGCCACAGTTATTTCAAATACATGCAGGATCACCCATGGTGGACAGGTTTCAGTGGAGTTTCTAGACTAAAGCAGACTTGGAAGAAGAAACAGACCATCTACTTCTCAAAGTACTGGCCAGTGAAACCTTATGAATAACAGTGAAAAACTGATATATTACTGGAAAATGTTATGAAGAGCCCTGAAACATTGTCTGCTATAGTGCCAGACAATGAGCCCTTCAGGTCAGAAGCACTCAAAATGTGACCGGGAAAGAGCTGCCTCCTCAAAGTAGAGTTGACCTTAATGATCTAGATGTAGTAAAACTTGCAGAGCCTCCCTTTGCTGATTTGGCATGACTCAAAATGGGAAGAAAGAGTTGCAAACATCCATTAATAATTGGAAAATGGAATACACAAAATATGAATCTAGGAAAGTTGGAAGTTGTCAAAAATGAAATGGAACATATGAAAATCAATATCCTAGGCATTAATGAGGCTGAAATGGTCTAATTTGGGCCAGTTTGAATCAGACAGCCATATAATCTACTATGTTGAGAATGACAAATTAAAAAGAATTGGTGTAGCATTCATTGTCACAAAAAATGTTTCAAGATCTATCCTGAAGTACAGTGCTATTAGTGATAGCATAATCCCCACACATCTACAAGGAAGACCAGTTAATACTACTATTATTCAAATTTACGCATCAACCACCAAAGCCAACAATGAGGAAATTGAAGACATTTACCAACTTCTCCAGTTGGAAGTTGACCAAACATGCAGTCAAGATATATTGATTATCAATGGTGATTAGAATGTGAAAGTTTGAAACAAAAAATAGTCACTGGTAGTTGGAAAATATGCCCTTGGTGATAGAAATGACACTGAAGATCTCATGATAGAATTTTACAAGACCAACTAATTACTCATTGCATATCTTTTTTCAATAATATAAACAGTAGATATAAACATAGACTTTTCCAGATGGAATACACAGGAATTAGATGTACTATATCTGTGGAAAAAGATGATAGATAAGCTCAATATCCTCAGTCAAAACAAGGCCAGGAGCTCACTTTAGAACAGGTAATCCATTGCTCATATGCAAGTTCAAGTTGAAGCTGAAGACAATTAAACAAGTACACAAGAGCCAAAACGTGACCTTGATTACATCCTACCTGAATTTAGAGACCATCTGAAGAACAGATGTGACACACTGAACACCAATGACTAACACCAGACGAGTTATGGGATGACATCAAGAACATCATACATGAAGAAAGCAAAATGTCATTAAAAATATAAGAAAGAAGAAAAGACCAAATGGATGTCAGAAGAGACTCTGAAATTTGCTCTTGAACAGAGTGTAGCAAAAGCAAATGGAATAAATGACAATACGAAAAAGCTGAACAGAAGATTCCAAGGAGCAGCTCCAGAAGTTAAAGTAAATTATTATAATAAAATATGCAAAGATCTGTAGTTAGAAAACTGAAAGGGAAGAACATGTTCTTTCAGGATTTCTCAAGCTAAAAGAACTGAAAAAAAAAAAAAATTCAAGCCTCAAGTCACAATATTGAAAGATTCTACAGACAAAATATTAAATGAAGCTGAAAACATCAAAATAAGATGGAAGGAATACAGAGTCCCTGCATCAAAAAGAATTGGTCAATGTTCAACTATTTCAGGAGATGGCACATGATCAAGAATCAATGGTATTGAAGGAAGAAGTCGAAGCTTCACTGAAGGAACGGGTGAAAAACAAGGCTCCAGGAATTGACAGAATAACCATTGAGATGTTTCAACAAATGGATGCCAAACAGAAGCACTTATTTCCCTGTGCCAATTTGGAAGACAGCTACCTGGCCACCTGACTGGAAGAGATCCATATTTGTGCCTATTCCAAAGAAAGGTGGTCCAACAGAATATAGAAATTATCAAACAATATCATTTATGTCACACACAATTTAAATTTTACTGAAGGTAATTCAAGAATGGTATATTGATAGGGAATTTCTAGAAATACAAGTCAGATTCAGAAGAAGATGTGGAATGAGAGATGTCATTGCTGATGTCTGATAGATCTTAGCTGAAAGGAAAGAATACCAGAAGGATGTTTACTTGTATTTTATTGACTATGCAAAAGTATTCGACTGTGCGGATCATAACAAATTATTTTGAACTGCCAGCCTTCTGGTTAGCAGTCAAGTGCCTTAGGCACTATGCTACCAGAGCTCCCCAAATATATCACAGGGAAAATTATTTCTTAAAAGTTAAATAATTCATTTACTGATTCCATATATTAATAAAACTTCCCCTCAAATTCTTGAGATTTATAGGCTTATTTGCTCTTCTATCTTATTAGGTCAATCTATTTTTTTAAGAAAAAAAAATTTTTAATGTTGCTATTGAGTCATAGAGACCCTATAGGACAGAGATGAACTGCCAAATAGTGTTTCTAAGGCTGTAATATTTACAGAAGCAGAGTGTCACATATTTCTCCTATGGAAAGACTAAGGAGTTCGAACCATCGAGCTTTCAGTTAGCAACCAAATGCTTAATCACTGCACCACCAAGATTCCTCCATCCATTATTATGTACTGTATTTTCCCTCTCTGATATCTCGCTCATCTGTCTTAAAACAAATATCAATATAGAAACTCAACTCTTCGCACTCCTAAAGTCATCATTCTTTCTGGAGATAGGCCTTCTTCATCTATTCTACTTATGTCTACTAGAAACTTCTGTCTCAAATATTTCAATCAGATCATATCCCTGATAAAGAATCTCTAGAAAGTTTCCTTTGTCAATCAGTTCAATATATTCAGTCTAGATTTCAAGTCCCTTAAGAAAGTGTCTGATTTTTTCATTTAAAAAAAAAAGAAAACTAGGCTTACTGGTCTAATAGAGAGACTGGTGAAACCCCCCAGACTATGGCCCCTACTCACCCTTCAGGCCTGGAATTGAACTTACTCCCATGACTTCCAGCCAAATGTTGTTGTTGTTGTTATGTGCCGTCGAGTCAGACCTGACTCATAGCGACCCCTCCTTGGGTTTCCGAGGCAGTATCACTACGGAAGTAGGATTGCCCAACCTCCAGCCAAATAGACAGGCGTAAAAAGTGAAAGTTTACACCAGGTAGGTACATTCCTTAGAACAATCTACAATGCGAGACCAGAAGGGCAGTATTTGCACAGGGAGATAGCTCAGAGGACCAAGAATGCTTAGGAAAGAAGGACACAGGGAAATGGTAACCACAGTGAGGAAGTGGGAAGTTACACTATGGGAATACAATTAATGTCATGAAACATAATGGCTATGAACTGTTATATGGAAAATGAATTTTCTCCATAAACTTTCACCCAAATCACAAATAAAATAAGAGAAGGAAAAAAAAAAATTGGTTTCTTTTTTTTCTAATATTGACCGATTTGAATTTTCTGTTCCACCCATAATCCTTCAGAAGGAAGTCTGGGCAACCTACTTCCATAATGATACCAACTCAGAAGCCCAAGGAGCGGTCACTATGAGCCATATCCGACTGGATGGCAGTGTACTGTGTTGCATTACCCATAATCCTACTTATAACTTCTATTTCCTTCTCTCTGTGGTTTTGTGTGGAACAAACAGTTAAGCACTTGACTATTATCCAAAAGGTTTGTGATTCAAACCCACACAAATGTGCCTCAGAAGACATGCTTGACAATCAGCCTAGCAATCTACTTCTGAACATTCCCAGCCTTGAAAACCATACAGAGAACAGTTCTTCTCTGACACTATGACTTGGAATCAACTCCATAGCAACTTAAAACAATACGGCTTTGTGCATGCTACTTACCCTGAGGAGGCTCATACTCAACACATAATTTATTTAATATTTTCTTTACTTTTGTAGTTAAAAAATGCTACTAGATAATACTTACATATCTCTTTTCATAGATTTTCCTAAATTGGGGAAGCTTCGCAGACTCTTATCAATCTCTAGAAATATTTTCCATATTCTTTATTTTTATTTATTTTTTCAGTCTCTCTTTCAAGATTATCTATTATTTTTATGTTACTCAGAACAACAATAATAGTCCTTCATTTCATACTTTCCAATTCTTTCATTTTCAATTTATATTTTAATATCTTCACTTTATATTTTCATATTTTGGTATATCTTCACAAATCTATATTGTCTACAGTATCAACTGTGCTTTTACAGCTTCCAGTGAGAGATAATTTGGGTGGTCCTTTTCTGAAAAGTAGTTTTGGGTGCAGTGTCAACAAAAATGTCGGTGGTTTGAACCCAACAGCCACCCCACAGAAGAAAGATTCAGCAGTCTGCTTCTGTAAAGATTTATAGCCATGGAAACCTTATAGGGCAGTTCTATTCTGTCCTAGAGGGTGCTGTGAGTAGGAATTGACTCAATGGCAATGAGTTGAGTTTTCTATGAAAAACATTCTTTGTTCCATCTATAATGTATCATAATTTTCTCTCATCTATTTCATTTCCATGGCTCTCCTTTTGATTTTAAGCATCTAATTCTCATTACACCATGCTGTCAAGTCAATTCTGATTCACTATAATACCGAGTAGGACTGCACCAAAGGGTTTCCAAGGTTGTAAATCTTTATGGAAGCAGACTACCACATCTTTCTCCGAAGAGTGGCTGGTGGGTTAGAACTTCCAAACTTTTGGTTAGAAGCCAAGAGCTTTAACCATTACACCACCAGGGATCCTCTGATTTTCATAGTAATATGTTTATTATTTTCAGAATGACAAAGCATGTCTTGAAATTTTGTAGCTTCTTAATTAAATTGTTTAAATATATTTTAAACTTCTCCTCTGAATATACTGAGTGCTGTTCACTTTCTTTTATTCTTTAGTATCTTATATGATAGATTGAATACCTTTTCTTAAAAACTTATCTCATCTTTAAATAAGATAAGCTCTATTCCAATTTAGTATTTGTCTTCAGAGTTAAATGAATTTCAGCCTAATCACTGCCAATTGATTAGCAGTTGAACTGTGGCCTCAGATATTCACCAGAGTAAGGTGGGGGTGCAGCACTCTCAGTATATTTTCTGACTTCCAGTTGGCTTTTAGCAAGTGTTATTGTATCAGTTATCTATTGTTACAGTACCCAGTTTCCATTGAGATGACACTGACTCATAGAATTTATCAGCTTCTACAGCCTGACATTGACCAAACATGCAATCAGGATGTGTTAATTATCACTGGTGACTGGAATGCAAAAGTTGGAAACAAAGAAGAATCACCGGTAGTTGGAAAAT
>NW_006921609.1:4049451-4050183 GCF_000298275.1 Orycteropus afer afer | reverse complement strand
TTCTGCTGTGCATGGGGTCGCTATGAGTCGGAAACGACTCGACGGCACTTAACAACAACAACAACAACATAGTGACCCTTGTGTGTCAGATTACAATTGTGCTCCATAGGGTTCTCAATGGCTGATTTTTCAAAAATAGATTGCTAAGCCTTTCTTCTAACCTCTGGATGGACTAAAACATTCATTTTTTTGGTTACAGTGAAGTACTTTAGCTGTTCGTACCACACAGGGATTCACCTGTTACAATAGGACTCCTTAGCTGTATAATCGGAATAAACCCAGCCTTACTCATATGGATAAGAGAAAGCTTTTGAGACCTGCATTTGCTGATGTGGCACCACTCAAATTGAAGAGAAGCAGCTGCAGACATCCATTAATCATCAGAACACGGAATGTATGAAGTATGAATCTAGGAAAATTGGAACTTGTCAAAAATGAAAAACAACGCATAAAGATTGATATCCTCAGTATTAGTGAGCTGAAATTGACTGGTTTCAGCCATTTGAAATCAGACAACCATATGGCCTATTCTGCTGGGAATGACAGTTTGAAAAGGAATAGTGTGGCATTCATCATCACAAAGGATGTTTCAAGATCTGGCCTGAAGTACAATGCTGTCAGTGATAGGATAATATTCATATACCTACAAGGAAGACCCGTTAATATGACTGTTATTCTAATTTATGCCCCAACCACCAAAGCCAAAGATGAGGAAATTGAAGAATTTTATCA
>NW_006921609.1:4036568-4047667 GCF_000298275.1 Orycteropus afer afer | reverse complement strand
ATCCTCACAACTGGACCAATGAGCACCATCACAATAAATGGAGAGAAGATTGAGGTTGTCAAAAAATTCATGTTGCTTCGGTCTACAATCGATGCCAATGGAAGCAGCAGTCAGGACATTAGACAATGTGTAGCATTGGGAAGGTCAACTGCAAAGGAACTGTTTCAAGTGCTGAGAAGCAAGGATGTGTCCTTGAGGACTAAGATGCACCTGACACAAGCCATGATATTTCCAACCGCTTTGTATGCATATGAGAGCTGGACAATGAATAAGGAAGACTGAAGAAGAGTTGATACTTTTGAGTTGTGGTGCTGGCAAAGAATGCTGAACGTACCATGGACTGCTAAAAGAACTAACAGATCTGTCCTGGAGGAAGTGCACCCAGAATGCTCCCTTGAAGCGAGAATGGCCAGACTTCAGACTTCATCTCACCTATTTTGGTCATGTTGTAAGAAGGGACAATTCCCTGGAGAAGGATGTTATGCTTGGTAGGGTGGAGCATCGACAAAAGAGGGATAGGCCTTCAACGAGATGGATTGACATGGTGGCTGCAATGATGGGCTCAAGTATAGCAGCGATCATGGAGCTGGCGCGGGATCAGGCAGTGTTTCATTCTGCTGTGCATGGGGTCACTATGAGTCAGAAATGACTTGATGGCACCTAACAACAAAAACAAAATCATAGCGGCATGTCACAAGAACTGTAACTTTCTCCCACAGGTAAACTGGGAAGTTCTGCTAATGACATATAAATTTGCTCACATGTCTGTAGTTTGACTTCAGTCACCTGTGTTCCATGTCTCTCATTCATTCTTGGATTAGTGGACTAGTCAGGGATATTCCTCTCATAGCAATGGCAGAAGCTAAAGAGAGAAAGAGAGACAGATCCAGAATAATAAAGAGAGAGAAAGGGAAAGGAAAGGAAAAAAAAAAAGGAAAAGGAAGAGAAGATGGCAGAAAAGGAGAGAAAAAACACAGGCACACTGACACAGTGACTTCATTTGATTGACTGAAACATGTTACATGTCCATGCCTGTAGTCAAGAGACAGAAAAATATACATCTCCCCTATAGAAAGAAACTAAAAGCCACATAACAAAAGATAAAATAAAGGGAGTGGTAAAGACTTGAGAAAAATGCAATTTACCATGGATGCCTTTCTGCTACTTCCATATCTAGCCCATGTCAGCTGAATTAGTGTAATAAAAAGGTAACTACAGGATTTCCAGTAAGATGGTGCAATAGGCAGACAAGCTACATAGACCATCTGCAACAAAGAAAAAAGAAATCAATTGACATAGATACAGAAGATAATCCTGGAGCCCTGAGATTTGAAAGGAAGTATACAGAAATGGATTAGTCACCAACTAGTAGAAAAACCTGAGTGAAAACAGTGAGTATGGAGACTGTCAGCAGCTACTCTGACAGGATCAACAGTTTGAGTATTTCCAAATGGTGTTGGAACCTGAGAATTGTCCCAAAAATCAGCCCTGGTAGCCAAGGGCTGCAGGGACAACTGTGCTGGTGGCCTATGACTAGGAAGGGAAACAGCAAGGAGGGAGACAACGTGAGCTGTGGACTTTTGGCTGTCCAGAGAGTGCAGCCATTTTGATTGCTTACAAGTGGTGGCCATTTTGGATTTTTAAAGTGACAGCATTCTCATATGTATACTAGGGACCTAAGAATAGGCTACACTTGCCAAGAATGGCAGGGATACGGGAGGCTGACAATGGGAAAAGAGACAGGTGGTGAGTGTCTAAGTGCTGCCAACTAGTGAATTGAGGAGCACAGTATTCAGATAGTAGGTGTTTTACTATTGTTATTAAGTGTGAAATGTCGAATAATGAGATAGCTGTTAAGTGAGAAGTAGCTTTAATAATTATTGACTTTTTCCAGGCATGTGGGCTACAACATTGAACAGAATAGACAAGGTATTTTTCACATTCTTGAGGGTTTAATAGGAAGGAAGGCAAGCAAATGAAGATTATTTCAAAAATATATATATATATATGGTTAAATAGTAAGCTATTTTAGCTTGGTTGACAGGCAAAAATTTTGAGTTTTATCTAATACCTGAATGATTCAAAATGACTGTTTTTGTTGGATGCTGTAAGTTAATTACAACTGATAGCAACCCCACGTGACAGAGTAGAACTGCTGTTTTCTAGGCTGTAATCTACACAGGAGCTGATCTCCTTCCTGTTTTTTCTCCCTCAGAGCCACTGGGTGAATTCAAACCACAAGCCTTTTGGCTAGCAGCCAAGTGCTTAACTGTTGTGTCACCAAGCATATTACTGCCTGCCTATTTTTCTGTTTTGTTTTGTTTTGTTTTGTTCCTGAAAAAGACTAAGCAGAGAGAAATATACAGGCAGAGTTATCCAAGGAGGGATACTGGCTAGTGTAAAGGCTCTAGGGAAATAAGAAGTTTAGTAAAAATACAAGATGGCCAGATGAAGCTGAAGAGCTAACCACTTTCTAGCTTAGACTGAACCCTATTGATCATTGAAAAGACTGTGTGTTTTATTCCAAAAGCCGGAGAACACCTTGGAGAAATTCAAGCAGTGAAATTACATTATTTGATATACTTTTTTTTTTTAATCAGTTAAGCTTTTGTTGATTTTGATCTATATCCTTTGAATGTAATAAACTGTAACTGAGAGCTAATAGTTTTTCTAATTTCTGTGAGTTCTTCTAGTGAATAATTGAATCTGAAGGTGGTCTTGGTGATCCTTCTGACACAATTGGTATCAGAAGTGGGATTCACTAGACTCAAGAAATGCAGCACAATGAAAAGTAATCAGACATAACTTGGGAAAAGAAAGGATGAAAAGGCATGGGTCAATTTCTAGATGGTTACCTGGTCATCCATGGTATAAAACTATAGCTATTCTGAAGTCTGTTAATGGAAGTCAATGTTACTAATGAAATTTAGCAATGATAAACCCAGCTCCAAAGGAGTTGACTCACTGGACACATAAGGAAATGCAAAATAACAAGAAAGAAGCTAAATGTTCAATCCCTTGGTTACTATTATCTATAATAGATGTCTTAGGTTAGTTTCTCCAGAGAAGCAAAATAGTGAAGCTTATATATGTATAGAGAAATACTTATCTCAAGGAAATGTTTCACATAGTTGTAGAAGGTGGTAAGTCCCAAGTCCATGGGTCAGACTTCAGGCTGGAGGCTTCTCCTAACTCATGTAGCTGCAGGGGTTGAGGAACCCAAGATCAGCAGATGAGACGGTAGGTTGCTAACAGGCTGCTGAGGCTAACAAAGCTCAATATTGACAAGAAATAAGGCAGGCTTCTGGCAGAAGTTCCAAGAACTGGAGGTCAGATGGTGACAAACCAGATGCAGGATACAGAATGAGCAAAAAGTCAGAGTTTTACCAGAATGTCCATATATATTGGATGCAGGCCACACCCCCAAGAAAATTACCTTTCAGTTGATTGGCTGCTCATAGAAGATCTCATCATGAAGGTAAATTATATCAGATCTCATCACAAGAGATGACTTTATCTTTACATAACTGCCAAACTACATCATAACTACCAAAGTACTGAGAATCATGGCCAGCCAAGTTGACACACAACCTTAACCAGCACAATGGGAATAATGAAAGTAAAGGAGAGTGCTGGGGAAGATGCTGAGATTAGTTCAAACTTGAATACATGTAACTATGAGATACAACTGCTAACTTCAGAAATGCCACCAGAAGGAAAAGAAACAGTTTCTTGAGTTCTTTGTGTCCTTCTAGTAAATCAATGAACTTGCAGGTAGTCTTGGGAAAACACTATATGAATACATTGTTCTGGACTTAAGCTTAAGTTTCATTAGTGTCTTAGGATAGATTCTTTACAGGAACAAAGCCAGTGAAGCATATATATACACACATATACACAGAGATAAATTTCAAGGATATGACTCACCTAATTGTGGAGGTTGGCAAGCCCTAAATCAGTGGGTCAGGAGGCAGGCTGGAGGCTTCTTCTGATTAATATGATTGCTTTGTTGTTGTTATGTGCCATCAAGTCAGACCCGATTCATAGCAACCCCTCCTTGGGTTTCCAAGGCAGTATCACTACGGAAGTAGATTGCCCCATCTTCCTTCCAAGGAGTGGCTGGTGAGTTTGAACCACCAGACTTCTTGTTAGTAGTCAAGTGCCTTAGGTGCTATGCTACCAGAGCTCCTAGGAGACTGCCTGGCTACCTGGTGGGGAGCTGCTGGTGGGTTTGAACCCCAAGCCTTGGGTGTGGCAGCTGACTGCCCGAGGCTCTGAGACCATCCCCTGGGGCCAATATGATTGCAGGAGATGGTAAATACAAAATCTGCAATTCAGACAGCAAGCTGAAGTTTTCTCACATCTCAAGAACTGAAGATCAGAGGACAGTGAGACAAATGTGGGAGCAATAGAGAATGAGCTTGCCAGAACATTTGTTTACAACATGAATGTAAACCATATCTCCAAGGAAACTCTCTTTCAACTGATTGGCTGCTCATATCAGGTAACAAACGGGAGGTGATACACAGTGTTTGGAGAACTTAGAGTTATAGCCTAGTTGACACATAACATTAACCATAGCAATTAGTTTCATAGTAGATCCAGTTTGGGGCTGTATCTTATTTTAAAAATTAAAATATGTATGATATGTCTAAAAAGTGAGCAATAATCAGTTAACTAGGACATTAATTTAAAAAAATCAAAATTATTGAAAAGAAAATTCCCTTAAAAAATCACAACAAAAATATATTCAACGTGGGATGTAAAAATCAATGTGTTTCATATGGAGTGCTAGCTTCAAAAGCAAGAGTACCCAGTATATGCCCATGAAGTACCCTATATCAGATTATTGTAAGAAGTATTGCTCAACATAAGGAATAACTTGCTGAAAATATGAGCTAAGCAATAATGGAGTGGCTACTTAGAATTTCGTGAAATACTTATAGCTAGAAATGCTTGGGGAGAGTCTCAATACTATGTTGCATTTAGTAGATGAGATTATTACACTAAGAGGGAGGCTGATATCATTGATGGCTATTATTTCTTCAAATTATAACATTCTATGATCTATGTTTTTTTTATGATCACTCTCCATTCCATACTATGTCCACCTCTCTTTGTCAATTAAAAAGAAACTCACTGCCATCAAGTCGGATCCGACTCCTAATTACCTCTCCTTGGGTTTCTGAGGTGGTATCACTACGGGAGTAGATTGCCCAACCTGCCTTCTGAGGAGTGGCCAGTGGGTTTCAACTGCCAGCCTTCTAGTTAGCAGTCAAATAATGCCTTAGGCACTATGCCACCAGAGCTCCCTCTTTGTCAGGCAGATATTAGAAATTGTCAAGTGTTTTCTTCCTTTCCACAGAATCAAGAACAATAACAATAAAAGTGTTTTAAATGTTTTACCCAGTTCTTGTTTTTTGGCTAGGATGATTCAATGAAAATTATAGCTAGAAGAAATTGTACAGAGTCCCAAGGACAAGTATGGGGCAGATCAGTTATTGGGTTCAAAGTCACGCACTAACACTGCAGTGCAGTAAATTACATAGTGTGGCTTTTCTAGCCATAAGTCTTTGTAAAATCTGTGGTGGAATTTGCTGTGAGCAACTGAGTACCTCCTGATTGTTAGTTATCCACCTGGTGTATTTTTGTTGAGAGCAGCACAAAGTAATTTTCTGGGATGTTTGCTATCTCTCAGGTGTATAGAATTCTGATGTCAGGATTGGTTAGTTTGGCCACTCTGCCAGGCTCAAAAGGATCCTTCTTAGAGGCAGAAGGAATCTCTCACTGCCAGCTGGGAGATGTGAGAGACGCACGCTGCTGAGAGAGAGACACAAAGACATGTGCTGCTGAGAAAGAAACACGAGAGATACACACTGCTTAGAGAGAGACTGCTGGATGCTAAGTGAGATGGCCAGCTGTGAGAGACTGAGTGCATTTCTGAACTTGAATTGTAGCCTGTTGCTTCCCTCAGAAACCCCATAATCTGTGAGTTCTGTGTGGCCACTGTAGCAAAATACTGAACCCAGCAGAGAGGTGGTAGGTGCTGTGGGAGGAACGGTTGGTGTCAGGGTTGGTGAAAGGGCTGGAAGGAGGCAGCATGTCTGGCCTCACAAGAATAGACCTTGTGCTACTGATGGTGATTCTGTCTTCTTTTTGTGTGGTTAGAGGAGGTTAGAAGATGTGGCATCTGTGCCCCTACAGCAAACACTTACTAGTTGGTCACCCTAAATAAATTATTTAACTTCTCTGTGCCTCATCTTGAAAATGGATATAATACATGTATCTAGCTTATAGGTTATTATGATGATTTAATGAAATAATATGTGTCGAGTGCTTAGAAAAGTGACCAACATTGTTTTAATAATAAAAGCTCTATGAGGGCTTGTTAGATAAAACTAAGCGGTGAGTACATGGAAGCCAGAATTTAGAAGCTAAAATCATACCAAGCATCAGACCGGGATGATGAAGTTAAGGCAAACAACCAGAGTGTTAAGAAATGAAGACATCTGGAGTAAAATAATAAATATACAAGGAGTATAATATGAAGTTGGTTCAGGAAAATTGGTTTAGAATGAGGCCCCATTCCAAGCATTAGCACTGGAAGTCTATTTTGTTGGGTTTTATAGGACCTGGGCGAATAACTTCCTCCTGCTTTTCTCTTATACTTTATATTATTTTATAGAACAGTTTTTATGAAGTACCAGTCACAATATTAATAGCTTTGATAGAAGAAGAATGTCATCTTCCCCAAAGCCTGCAATACCCATAAAATTCAAATATATACACTATTCCATTTATATTACAGTTACAAAGAGTCTCTCTATTTTTCTGTCCTCTAACAGTTTTCTTATTCCACCCAACCCCTCCTATACATAAGTTCTGGAACCACTGCAATTTTGGAACAGAGTATAAGAGGTAATGGTATCAAAATATTGTGGAGGTGATCATTAAATTTTATTAATACTGAAGCAGGAAGACTATGAGAATTTAGAAAAGTGTGGCAACTTTGTAATACAATTGAGAGAGGAACTTTACAATTATATTTACAACTTTACAACTTTATTTACAACTTTATTCACAACTATATTTACAACTTTATTTATAACTATATTTACAAATTTACAATATGAATACATAATATTATTTTTATTGGTAAGAAATTGCTAGACATTAAAATTTTCATTCTGATTCATGGGCATCATTACTTTAATAAGTACAACTATCAAATATTTTCAGGTTATACCATGTATGTAGCTAATCACTGCTTCCTTCCCTACTGTTACTGGTTACATGTAGCAGTTCACCCCTTATACTTCCTAAATATTTACTATAATATATATCTCTTAGCTCCTGATTTTTCTGGCCTAGATCTCTGGCTTTTTCACTTCTTCGGGGTGGTTAAATCATTCTTCTTCCTAGATCCCCAGGACTTTCCTGTGTAAAAGAGGGTGATATCAAAAAGTTCAAAGTAGAACTGACAACTACCTCTATTCAGTTGTTAAAAGTATGAAAATGAGAGAGGGGGATATTTGAACACTTAATTTCATAGTAAGAGAGAGCACAGAGCCTGAGTCTTTTGAATATTTTGTTCATATCTGTCACAACCATCAGGTGATCTAAAACATGGAATGTACTCACTTTCTCAGGACCAAAAGAAGAACACAAAGACCTGCAGTCTGGTAAAGTACAGAAACTGAAGAGATGGAATTTCTTTCATTTAATTGAATTCACAGACTCTGAGGGGTGGGAGAAAAAGTAATTTGAAGGAGGTCAACCTGGGAGGAAATCAGTTTCCTGGTTGGTAAGAATGAATTTACTATGTAATTAACATAGTAAATGTAAGGAATATACTCCGAGAAATACTATCTGGAGTCAGTTACATCAGTTGTGTCTCACAGCGTTCAGAGAGGAACAAACTATCCTTTGAATTTGGAAAATCTTCCTTGTTTGTGATTCTTTTCCTTAAATCTGTGAGGTTAAGTTTCAGATGGCATCATCAATAGCCATAAAGACTACCACGTAAGGAGGTAACTTCTTTGGGTAACAGATTATGATGTTGACCTTGAGGAGCATGGATTCTACAATTCTGTTCCAGTATTTCTCTTAAAGATCATAAGATCATGGTGGAAATCAGGTTATTAAAAAAAAAAAAAAAGACAATATATCTTGGAATGTAGAGATTATGAATTAGAGTCCCATTCTTTACTAATAAATTGTTCTGTGATTTTTTTTATAGGATTCCTAATTGTTAAAGTTCTCCAATTCCTACCTATAAAAATCTAGGAGTCCAAACGCAAACTACAAAACAAATCTTAGAAACCTAATGATGAAATTGTCTTTGCATTGCCATTGAGCTTTGGGATGAGAATCATTCACTTGTTTTTAAAGAAGTCAATAAAAATGAGAAAGGAGGAAAAATAAAACTTGAATTCCCTCCCATAAGTATACATGTTCATTGAGCCATTTTTAAGAATTTCTCCAAGAGCAATTTTGATTCTAGGTAGCAATGAAGCATATTTATCCAATTCATTGCTTTGGTATTTTAATTTCAAAAGTTGGATTTTCTAGTGAAAACTTGTGTAAAGGCTTATAATAGTTTCTAAAGAATGCTTGAAATAACTATATCTCTAAAAAGAAAGTGGAATAAATGTTTATAATGCCAATGTAAGAGATGTGAAAGTATTGTAACAAACTTTAATCCATCACTGATTAAATATGAATCAAAGCTAATTCTTAAGATAATTCAAACTATCATCTTGAAATATTTAAATTGATTTAATTTTAATTATTTTTAAAGGAAATATTTTTGAAATAAATTATCATGCCATTTCACTAATACACAGATGTCTAAGACTTGTGGAATATTACTTGATGTTATATAAATGGCCCAGGCTCTTAAACATATTGCCTGAAGCTGTTTGTCATTTTTCCTCTCCCCTTGCTATGTTCATCATTATTAGGTGTTATCTCTTACTGCTATAGTGTAAATTCTCATACACAATTTTCCACTTAGGAAAGAACTAGAGAATTCCATAGACCAAGAATTCCAATGTTAATAAAGGAAAACAAATCTCAAAAATAGTTGAATAAGACCAATATTTACCAAAAAAAACTCTTGACTTAAAATTCAAGATGAGACACCTCAACATTAAGAATCATACTATGATAAAATGGATTCTGAAGCATAGAAATAAAGAATAACATGCTACTCAGATGTGGTGAGGTGATAAAACGGAGGTGAAAGAATTTTTCACAAAGGACATGCGAAGTTCCTGTCTTAGCAAGGGAATCATACAAATAACCAAAATGCAAAATAGTTTATATTCTAGGAACACAGCAGCTACGTTAACAGAGGATGGTAGAATCTTGGTATGGCTCAGAATCAGAAGCTGGGCCTCAGCATGATGCAGATTTAGTCCTTGAGCTAGGTAAAACCACCTTAAAGATGGCAGGCATTAAGGAAATATCTGGTAACTACGCATCCCACAATAATAAAAATAAAGAAAGAAATCAGTTGAGAAAAAATTACAAAACAAATCAGAATTCCATAATCTCCTTTCCCACCACCTGAGGAAATAAAAACAGCAAAATATAGTTAAATGTTCAAAATAATACTGAAAGGAAAATGTCCCTATGCCATGACATTCAAAGAGTGAAAGCCAAGGAAAAGTTCAGTGTTTAACCTCACCATCTTTTCAACAACAAAAGTGCTTCAAAAAAAAAAGTCACTGCATTGAGTGGATTCTGACTCATAGCAAAAAAAAATCCATTGGATTTCCAAAGCTATAAATATTTGTGGAAGCAGACTACCTTATCTTTCTTCTGTGGAGTGGCTGTGGACCTTTCGGTTAGCAGCCAAATGCCTTAACCACTACACTGCCAGAGCTCCTTCCAAAAGTGCTTGTTGTTGTTGTTGTTGTTGTTGTTGTTGTTATGTACTGTCGAGTTGGACCTGACTCATAGTGACCCCTTGGGTTTCTGAGGCAGTATCACTACGGAAGTAGATTGCCCCATCTTCCTTCCGACCAAAAGTGCTTAGGTAGGAAAATAAAGAGTAGTTGAGCCCAGCGTGCTATACTGGAGGATCTTTGCCCTAGACATGCTCCCAGGCATACAAAAATTACCTCAAAGAGAACAAACTATGGCCTGTCTGTCCCTACATCAGATACACTTCTCTAATGACTGTGGCTGATGGTTCCAAGGAAACATTGGAGGAGGGATGGTTAATGAAATATCTGAGGAGGAATACTAAGCAGGAAAAACAATAAGCAATTAAAATAAATATGTAAAATAATTTTAATTTGATCAAATTTTAAGAAAATAGCACTGATTTTAAAACAGAAAACAACAAATTTGGGCAAATTTTAGGGAGATTAGGACCCTTATACAGTAACTTGGTGGTACTGTAAAATGGTACAACCATCATGGAGAACAGTATGGCACTTCCTCAAAAAGCTAGTAATACAAATACCTTATGATACAGAAATCCTACTCCTAGTTATAGACCCTAGAGATTTAATAGCAGTGGCATGAATAGACATATGCACACATTTATCCACTGTAGCATTATTCACAATAGCAAAAATGACTGAAACAACCTAAGTGCCTATCACCATCAATGGATGCATGGATAAACAAAGTGTGTTACATATATGCAGTGGAATACTAAGCTGCTCTAAAGAATAATAATGAGTTCTCAGAACATCTAATAACATAGATGTATCTAGAGGACATTATGCTGAGTGAAATAAGGCAACTACAAAAGGACAAATACTGTATGATCACATTAATATAAAAAAGACAAGAATAAGTATACATACATAAATCATCATTCATTGGTGGTTAGCAGTGATGGGAGGGAGAAGAAGGGGGAACACACTCTAGAAAGTAGACACGTGTTACTTTTGGTGATGGGAAAGTCAATAATGAATGTGGGTGAAGTATGCATAAATTGACCAAGGTAAATGATATTAAGAAATACACAAGAATAGGGGACATTTTTGAGTTCCGGCAAGATGGCAGACTAGGCAGAAAGACTGCACAGACCCTCTACAACAAAGAAAAGGGAAACCAATTAACAGACACAGAAGATAATC
>NW_006921609.1:4023854-4028033 GCF_000298275.1 Orycteropus afer afer | reverse complement strand
ACACACACACATACATGAGTATGCTGCTTATATATTAATATATATAACAAAACATAGTAGGCACAGATACAGATACATCCTAAACATAACTAAACATCTCATGGGATTGGTCTACTAGGTCGAAGGCTAGGATCGTAGCCTTGTGAGACAACATGGACAATTGGCATAGCATAGATCATAAATTTTATGCTCTGCATCTTAGTTTGGTGAATAGTGTCAGGGGTCTTAAAAGTTTGCAGGCAGCCAACTAAGAGTGGTCTCTATTCATCTGGAAGAACAGAGATGAAAGAAAACAAAAGACTCACAAAATAAACTAGTCTACAAGACTATTAGCCTACATGAACCATGGCTTCATCTATCCTGAGAAAAGAATAATTAGATGGTGCCCAGCTTCTACTACCAACCATTCTGACCAGTGACAAAATAGATAGTCCTGGAAAGAATGGGAGAAAAATGTAGAACAAAACTCACATATGTAAAAAAAATTAGACTTACTGGACCTGTAGACTAAAGGAACCCCTGAGACAATCAACCTGAGACACTCTTTAAACTTTATACTGAAACCACACCCAAAGGTCACTTTTCAGCTAAATAATAAATTGGCTTATAAAATAAACAATATCACCCATGGCTACTGTGCTTTTTTAAAAAATCATCTATATGACACCAAAGAGTAAACATTTACCCTAAAGCAAAGATGAGAAGATAAGCGGGGGCAGGGAAGCTAGATTAATGAAAATGAAATAACCAGAATGGAAATAATGAGAATGTTGACACATTATGAGAAATGTAACTAACATCCCTGAACAATATGTCTAGAAATTCTTCACTGGGAACCTAATTCGCTGTCTAAATTTTCACCAAAAACAATAAAGACTGAAAACAAATAGGCAGAAGTATTCCTTTTCCCAGTGACCAATCTTGGAACATTCTAGTTGAGTGTATGAGTGTCTGTATTTAGAAAATCTTTTGGGAATGACGTAAGACTCTCACACTTAACAGCCTTGCCTTCAAACAATATAAGCTTCAGGTCTAGACAATTTCCAAACAGATAAATAGTTGAGTTGTTTTTAAGAAAAGCCAAACCTGTAAGTTTTTATAAACCTATAAAAACTAGGCACTTTGATATGAGAACATGAAATTCATTGTAATCTGATTTTAGATATGCCAGTAAATGATGAGTTTGTTTAAGGTAAATAAAACCAATGTTTCTATAGAGAAATTAACAGAAATCTTGAATCCCATGTTTCTATCTTCTGTACCATTAATTGCTCTCTCTTATGATCAAAGTCACAGGCAGGGTTAATCCAAATTGGTGACTGTAGTGTCTTCTTATTTCAAAATAGGTTTCTCTCAACTTTCTGACTAAAACTGCTATGTACCGGAGCCTGGATTTTGGTGTGTCTGGAATTACAGTTAGAACACCAACAATGACATGTCTACAAACTCTGCCACAATTCTACTACCTATAAAGCTGACAATTTATAATGTGTTACTTATATATTCATGATAACAAAGTAAGATTAGCATAACACTTGCTGCTGCAACCATCAAAATGCAAAACCAGCTTAGTCGTATCTTGAAGAGGTCTGTGGGTTAACTTTCAGACAGTATACACTGTTGTCCACTCTTTCACCAGAGTTGCCTCCTCCAATTAATACCTATGAGTCTATTTATAACAATATATCCTAAGTGTTATATTCTATGTATGCATGTATATATTTCTTACATGTGGATATTCAGAGGGTAAATCCTTCATGTGAATATTTCCTTAGCATTATTTTTATATTAAAAAAAAAAAAATCTGTGTTTGTTCTAATAGAGGAAACGTCCCTAAATATCTGTTTTTACAAGTGTTAGCTTTTCCACCCTTGATTCCACTTAAAATTCCTCATTTCTAACATGCTGAATCCAAAGCACATACATCATATAAAATAAAATAGGTTTTCAGTTTTCTAATTTGAATGAAGAGAGGGGAAAAAAAGTCCTTGGGGAAAGAAATAAGAAAACAAAACAAAATTGCCAACTCATTTATTAAATTCTTATATACTTGATAATTCAATTAAATATAGAATATGGTATAATATAAAGACTAAACAACATCCACAAAAGTTATATAGAGAAATAAATATACATATACAGACATAACCATGCTCATATAAAAATCATTTCAATAATGTAAGAATAATTTAATGCCATATGTGCAATATAATCTATCACAGCTTTCTGAATGAATGCAAGGTATATAAAATACAGACAGGAATCAGATTGACTATAATTGTGGAACAAGGTGATGGAGAAGGTCAATATCATCAGTAAAATCAAAGTTAGAAACTGATTGTGGAACAGACCATCAGTTGGTCACATGCAAGTTCAAGTTGAAGCTGAAGAAACTTAAAACAAGTACATGAGAGCCAAATTGTGACCTTAATTACATCCCACCTGAATTTAAAGATCATCTGAAGATTAGATTTGATGCACTGAGTATCAGTGACCAAAAACCAGATGACTTGTGGGATAACAACAAGAACATCATCCATGAAGAAAGCAAACAGTCTTTAAAAAGACAGGAAAGGAAGAAAAGACCAAAATGAATGTCAAAAGAGACTCTGAAACTTGCTCTTGAACAGAGAGTGAATGGTAGACATGATGAGATAAAAGAGCTTAGAAAAAAAAAAAAAAGAGTCAAATGGCAGCTCAAGAAGACAAAGTAAAGTATTATATAAAATGGGCAAAGACCTGGAGATGGAAAACCATAAAGGAAGAGAGCACACTTGGCATTTCTCGAAGAAAAAATTCAACCCTCGAGTTTCAATATTGAAGGATTCTATTGGCAAAATATCAAATGATGCAGGAAGCACCAAAAGTAGATAGAAGGAATACAAAGAGTTATTGTACCAAAAAGAATTAATCTATGCTTAATTATTTCAGGAGGTAGCATATGCTCAAGAACCAATAGTATTGAAAGAAGAAGTCCAAGCTGCTCTGAATGGATTGTGGAAAACAAGTCTCCAGGAATTGATGTAATATCCATTGAAATCTTTCAACAAACAGATGCAGTGCTAGAGACACTTACTCATCTATATCAAGAAATTTGGAAGCCAACTACCTGGCCAAATGACTAGAAAAGTTCAATGTTTGTGCCCATTCCAAAAAAAAGTGATCAAACAGAACATGAAAAATATTGACCAATATCATTAATATCACATGCAAGTAAAATTTTGAAGAAAATTCAAAAATGGTTGCAGCAGTATATTGACAAGGAACTTTCAGAAATACAAGCTGAATTCGTAAGAGGACGTAGAATGAGGGATATCATTGCTGATGTCAGATGAATCTTGGCTGAAAACAAAAGATACCAGAATAATATTTACTTGTGTTTTACTGACTATACCAAAACATTTGACTGTGTGAATCATAACAAATTATGGATAACATTAAGAAGAATGGGAATTCCAGAACACTTAGTTGTACTCATGAGAAACCTGTACATAGACCAAGAAGCTGTTGTTCAAACAGAATAAGGGCATACTGCATGATTTAACATTAGGAAGGGTGTGTAGCAGGGTTGTGTCCTTTCACCATACTTATTCAATCTCTATGCTGAGCAAGCAATCCAAGAAGCTGAACTATAGGAGGAGGAAAGCAAAATCAGGATTGGAGGAAGACTCATTAACCTGTGATATGCAGATGACTCAATTTTGCTTGCTGAAAATGAAATTGACTTGAAATACTTACTGATGAAGATCAAAGAGTATAATCTTCAGTATGGATTATACCTCAACATAAAGAAATGAAAATCCTGAAGCAATGAGTAACAACACAAAAATGGAGAAAAGACTGAAATTGTCAGGGATTTCATTTTACATGGATGTGCAATCAACACCCATGGAAGTCACAGTCAAGAAATCAGATGTCTTATTGCACTGGGCAAATTTGCTGCAAAAGACCTCTTTAAAGCAAAACTGTCACTTTGAAGAATAAGGTGCACCTAATTTGGAAGGAAGGTTGGGAAATCCTTCTTCTGTAGTGATATTGCCTTGGAAACCCAAGGAGGGGCCACTATGAGTCTGGGCCAACTCGATGGCACATAACAACAACAACAAACTCAAGCCATGGTATTTTCAATTGCCTCATATGCATGTGAAAGTTGGACAATGAATCAGGAAGACCAAAAAA
>NW_006921609.1:4016546-4023444 GCF_000298275.1 Orycteropus afer afer | reverse complement strand
TAACATATATAATATATATATGATAACATTCAGTATCAATTTAGGATTATGAAGAGAAAAAATTAGAAAACTAGGAATAGAGAGCTTTCCCCTGGTGGTGTAATGCCTAAGACATATGACTGCTAACCAGAAGGTTGGTGGTTCAAATCCACCAGCCACTTCTCAGGAGGAAGACTGGGCAATCTACTTCCATAGAGATACTGCCTCGGAAACCCAAGGAGGGGTTCGCTGTGAGTCAGCATCAATTAGACAGGAGTGAGGTGTTTTTTTTTGGCTTATCAAACACTAGAACAAATCTAATACTCATTGAAGAAAAGTTTAGGAAATCCCCTTAAGGTGTGCTGACAAACAAAGATGCTCAGTGCTCAGTGTTACCACTATAGTTCTAGAGAGAATATGAGATTTTAGTCAAGACAATAATATAAGAAAAAAAAAAATTAAGAGGTATGTGAATTGGAAAGAAAGGGGCAAAAATATTTTATATGCAATTGATAATCAGAATGAATTTTACCCAATGAATCAAGATAATCATCAAATGATTAGAACTAATAAGAATGCTCATCAAGTTAATCAAATATAAAATTAACATACTAAAAAAAAGTCAAGCATTCTTCTATACCAGTGGTTCTCAACTAGGGGTAAGTTTGCCCTCATTCTGGTTATCACAGATGGGAGGTGCTTTGAGGATCTAATGGATACAGGCTACAGATGCTGCCTAACATCCTACAATACACTGGACTGACTCCCACCACAAATAATGACCAGGTCCAAAATGTAAATATTGACGTTGTTGTAAATCCTTGCTCAACATCAGTGAGAAAATCTTATTGAACATAAGATGCCACTCAATACAGCAATATGAACTATAAAGCACCTAGGAATCAACCTAATGAGACATTTATAGGAACTTCATGGAGAATACATTAAAAATTGAAAAAAAAAAACAACTTTTTACTGTGATTTGGGTGAAAGTTTACAATGCAAATTGGATTTCTGCTCAACAATTAAAATACATTTTGTTTTGAGACATTGACTGCAATCCCCACAATGTAACAGCATTTTTCCCACTTCTTCCCTGTGTTTACTGGTCCCATTCCTCCTTCCTTCCTACCCCTTCCTGCCTTCTGAGCTTTATCCCTGGGCTTTATCCCTTTTGATCTCCCATGGTTGATTGTTCTAAGGAGTACATACCTCCTTGGTGTTATTGTTCACCTTACAGACCTGTCTATCATTTGGCTGAAAGTTGGGGTATGTGTGTACAGGGGAATAGGGTTCAATTCCAGGTGTGAAGAGTACCTAAGTGCCATACTCTAAGTCTTAAGGATTCTACTAGTCTCTATTAGACTAGTAAGCCTGGTCTTTTCTTTCTTTTTTTTATTCCCTTCCTTCCCCTCCTATCCCTGGTAACCAACAAAGAAAGTTTCCTTCCATATATTAACCTTTCCTCAACTTTTTACAATAATGAACTAATACTATATTTGTCCTTCTGTGACTGACTTATTTCATTCAGCATAATGTCCTCCAAGGTCATCCATGTTATGTGGTGTTTTGTAGATTCTACATTACTCTTTAGTGTTGCATAGAATTCTATTGTGTGTATGTACTATAGTTTGCTTATCGAAACTGTCTTAAATGGCCTGAAAAAAGAGGCCAAAATGATGGAGAGATCATTCATATTCATGGATTTGTTTACTTAATTTTATAAAATTATTCATTCTTTCCCAGAAGCACCTATGAATTCTAAACAATTTCTATCTTAAAACATTATCAGTATTTGAGGAAATTTGTCAACCTTATTCTAAGGTTTTTGATTGGGCTATTAGATGGGGAGTCTTACCTTGACATTTTTTGAGAGATTGCTAAATTCTCTTTTAAAAAATGGAATAAGAGAAAGGAGATAGATACAAATTGAAATGTGAAATTTAAGGGCATTAGTTTCTTAGTCCAATGCAGCAATCCTCAATATAGAGTTTTAACCTATTTGAATATAACCAAAGTTTTTCATCTTGCAGGATAAAATTACATATCTATGTTCCACAGAAAATTAGTTTTTTAAATGGCTTTAATGATATCTTTGCATCATCAATGTTTAAAATAGGTACACATATAGCTGCATATTAAATAAAGTCTAGACGATTAGATGGGAAAGTTGTGAATGTCTTTTTTCCTTTCTTCTTCACTGACATGTCATTCCACTAATTTTGGTACATTTTATCAAAACTCCCTAACTCTAATCTCTCAGAAACTCATTAATCTACATTAATAGCCTTTCTGGGAAGTTGTAAGCTTAATCAATTCTTATTTGATAAGGGTCTCTAATGCTTTCAGTGATGGAAGACTTACTGAGTAGCAAACTATTTCAAAACCATCAGCATTTTCTGAAGTCATGTCAGATGTTGATAAAGTGAAATGTCTTATGCAATACAGGAATGTAATTCTGATTTCTTTATACACTGAGAAAGTTAATAAAGTAGAAGGCTGTCAAAATGTTATCTAAATTCTTGAAGAGAGATAGATTATTAAAACATAGTATTTCTTCATAAGCTAAATATTTTTGCATTCTGATAGTACAGGCTATTTTGTTAAGCCCTAATGGAATATGAAAGTCCTTTTTAGGTTCAGTTTTGAATGTTTATCTACCACAGTGAAGGTGGGAACTGTAGTTAACTGTCACTTTTTGCAGAGAAACTTACCCCTGAGCTGTATCCTTAAACAGTCATTGAAAAGCCCATGGAATAAAGGTCTAATCTGACAAACATGAGGTCACTAAGAGTTGGAGTTGACTTGACAGCCACTAGTTGGTTAGTTGGTGTTTTAGAGCTTATAAAGCCCTTTACATCAACCATCTTATTTCATCCTTAAAACAACTCCATATGGCAAGCAGAATAGGGCTGATGCTTTTAAAAATAGGAAATGGAGCATGGTGACGTTAAGTACTAGAAAGTAAAAAAATTGGAATCAGGCCCTGGTCCCCATACCCCAAGAGCAGTACTCTTTTACTACTTCATGCTGGACAAGAATCACAATGATCTGAGTAGTAGTTGTTGTTGGTATTAGGTGCCATCAAGTTGGTTTTGACACTAGCAACCCTGTGTACAACAGAACAAAACACTGCCTGGTCCTGTGCCATCCTCACAATCCTTGTTATGCTTGAGTCCATTATCACAGCCACTGTGTCAACACATTTCATTGAGGGTCTTGTTCTTTATTGCTAACCCTCTACCAAACATGATTTCCTTCTCCAATAACTGGTCCCTCTTGATAACATGTCCAAAGTACATGAGACAAACTCTTGCTGTCCTCCCTTCTAAGGAGCATTCTGGCTGTACTTCTTCCAGGACAGTTTGTTCATTTTTCTGGCAGTCCATGGTATATTTAATATTCTTTGCCAAGACCATAATTCAGAGGTCTTCTTCAGTCTTCCTTATTCATTGATCAGCTTTTGGATGCATATAAGGTGACTGAAAATATATGACTTAGGCATACCTTAATCTTCAAAAGATATCTTTGCTTTTTAACACGTTAAGGAGATCTTTTTCAGTAGTCATTTCTTGACTGCTGCTTCTATGGGCATTGATTATGGATGCAAGTAAAATGAAATCCTTGACAATTTCAATCTTTTTTCTATTTATCATGATGTTGCTTGGTTCAGTTGTGAGGATTTTTGTTTTCTTGATGTTGATGTATAATCCATAGTGAAGGTTGTTGTCTTTGATCTTCATCAGTAAGTTCTTCAAGTTCTCTTCACTTTCAGCAACCAAGGTTGTGTCATCTGCATATCACAGGTTGTTAATGAGTCTACCTCTAATCCCAATGTTGCATTATTTTTCATATAGTCCAGCTTCCTAGATTATAGACTCAGCGTACAGATTGAATATGTATGGTGACATGATACAAACCTGATGCACATGTTCCTGATTTTAAACCACATAGTACCCTCTTGTTTTGTTAGAACAACTGCTTCTTGGTCTGTGTACAGGTTCCTCATGAGCACAGTTAAGTGTTCTGGAATTTCCATTTGTCATAATTGTATCCATAGTTATCATACACCAACGAATGTCTTTGCATACTGAATAAAACACAGGTGGGCATCTTTCTGGTTCTCTGCTTTCAGCCAAGAGCCGTCTTATATCAGCAATGGTGTTTCTCATTCCACATCCTCTTCTGAATCACCTTGAATTTCTGGCTGTTCCCTGTCGATGTACTGCTTCAACCATTTTTAAATTATGTTTGGTAAAATTTTACTTGTGTGTAACCTTAATGATATTGTTTTATAATTTCTGCATTTTGTTGGATCACCTTTCTTTGGAATGGGCATGAATATAGATCTCTTCCAGTCAGTTGGACAGGTAGCTATCTTCCAAATTTCTTGATATAGATGAGTGAGCACCTCCAGCACTGCACCTATTTGTTGAAACATTTATGTTGGTATTCCATCAATTCCTGAAAATTTATTTTTGCCCATGTCTTCAGGGCAGCTTGGACTTCTTACTTCAATATGATTGGTTCTTGACCATATGCTTACAAAGGTTACAAATTGACTAATTCTTTTATGTATAAGAATTCTATCTGTGTATTCTTTCCATCTCCTTTTGAGAAATCCTGCATAGTTCAATATTTTGCCCATATTCCTTTCAATATTGCAACTCGGGGCTTGAATATTTTCTTCATTTCTCTCAGCTTGAGAAATGCCAGAAATATTCTTCCCTTTTGTTTTTCTAGTTCCAGCTCCTTGTACATTTCATTATAATACTTTATCTTCTCCAGCTCTTCTTTGAAATCTTCTGCTCAGCTGTTTTATTTCATCATACTTTCCTTTCATTTTAGCTTTTCTACATTCAAGAACAAGGAGGGTTGGGCAATCCTACTTCCGTAGTGATACTGCCTCGGAAACCCAAGGAGGGGTCGTTATGAGTCGGGTCCTACTCGATGGCACATAACAACAACAACAACACATTCAAGAACAAGTTCTAGTCTTTTCTGACATTTATTTTGGCCTTTTCTTTCTTTCCTGCCTTTTTAATGACCTTTCACTTTCTTCATGTCAGATGTTCCAGAACTCATCCAGTCTTTGGTCATTAGCGTTCAATGTGTCAAATCTATTCTTCAGATGGTCTCTAAATAAGGTTGTATTTTGCATCTTGTGGACTTGCTTTGATTTTCTTCTGCTTCAACTTCAACTTGTACAAAAGCAATTGATGGTCTATTCCACGTGGCACACTGGACATTTTCTGACTGGTGATGTTGAGCTTCTCCAACATCTCTTTCTAAAGATGTCATCAATTTGACTGTATATTCCATCCAGTGAAGTTCATATGTATAATTGCATTTTATATTTTTTTAAAAAAGGTATTTGCAATGAATAAGTCACTGGTCTTGCAAAATTCTGTCATACGATCCCTGGCTTTGCTTCTGTCACCAAAGCCATACTTTCCAACTACTGATCCTTCTTTGCTTTCAACTTTTGCATACCAATTGGCAGTAATTATCAATAAATTTTGATTGTATATTTGATCAATTTCAGACTGCAGAAGTTAGTAAAAATTTTCAATTTCTTCATCTTTGGCTTTAGTGTTTTGTGTATAAATTTGAATAATAGTCTTATTAACTGGTATTCCCTGTCGGTATATGGATATTATCCTATTGCTGATTGCATTGTACTTCAGGATAGATTTTGAAATATTCTTTTTAACAATGCATGTAATATCATTCTTCTTCTATTTGTCATTCCCAACATAGTAGACCATATAATTTTACAATTAAAACTGGCCAATACCAGTATATTTCAGCTCACTAATGCCTAAGATATCAATCTTTGTGTGTTCCATCCCATTTTTTACAACTTCCAATTTTCTTAGATTCATAGTCTGTACATTCCACATACCAATTATTAATAAATGTTTGCAGCTTCTCTCCTTTTGAGTTGTGCCACATCAGCAAATGAACATCTAAAAAGCTTGAATCATCCATGTTAATAAAACTGACTCTACTTTTAAGAGACAGCTCTTCCTCAATCATACTTTGAGTGCCTCCCAACCTGAACAGCTCATCTTCCAACACTAAATCAGGAATGTTTCACTGCTTTTGTGAAGTTTTCTAGTAATATGTTTCACTGATATTCATAAGGTTTTAATTGGCCAATTTTTTTTCAGAAGCGATGGCCTAGTCCTTCTTCCCAGTCTGTCTTAGTCTGGAAGATCCTCTAAAACTTGTCTGCCAAGGATGACCTTGCTGGTATTTGAAATACTGATGGCATAGCTTCTAGTATCACAGTAATACACAAGCCACCATAGTATGACAAACTGACAGACAAGTGGCAGGTGTAGGAGTTGCTCCAAGAAAAAATTAAAATAAAAACATGATACAATAAAAAATGAATGAATTATTTTAAAAATAAATAAGTATATTAGTTACTCAGCTTTAATGAGTTTTGCTTCCTGTAGAAATTTGATGCTACCAGTCAACCACCAAAAGAAGTTCTTTACTATTTGTTCTACAAAGATGTAATGATTTTATACCACCATATTTTCCTTTGTTTTGTGAATACTTCCATCCAATATGACAGGACACACTGAGGTGGTTGATCAAGGCAAGTTGTTTTGTGGCTAGTAAACTATAGGGTGATTGAAGGTAATGACCTCTCTTATTCATCTTGGCATCACCAGTATCCAGGATAATAATTAAATGCCTACAGAAATTATATATATGTATATATTAATACTTATTGCAATAGAGTCTATATCAACTCATAGCGACATCTCCTTGGGTTTCCGAGGGACTATCACTACGGAAGCCCCATCTTCCTTCTGAGGAGTGGCTGGTGGGTTTAAACTGCCAGACTTCTGGTTTGCAATCAAGTGCCTTAGGCACTATGCTACCAGAGCTCCTATATATATAT
>NW_006921609.1:4001551-4016426 GCF_000298275.1 Orycteropus afer afer | reverse complement strand
TGCTCCTCTACTATGGACCAATGATCCAGTACCAAACCAAAACCAAACTCACTGCTGTTGAGTTGGATCTGACTCATAGAGATCCTCCTTGGGTTTCTGAGGCGGTGTCACTAGGGAAGTAGATTGCTCACCTTTCCTTCAAGCCTATCCAAGTCTAAATACCCTATGGATCCAACATTTGTGCTTACAAAACAAAAAGAAAGAAAGAAAAATGCTCCTGCTTTTATGTTGTCAGTCAATTCTGACTTGACTCATGGCCACCCCATGTGCATCAATTCCCTAGAACTGTATTCTTTATGGTTGTCAGTGACTAATTATTTGTAAATTAGTCCTTTCTTCTGAGACACCTCTGGGTGAGCTTTTGCTGCTATCCTTTCTATTAGCAGACAGACGTTAACTGTCTGTGCCACCCAGGGACTCAATTATATCTAGAGCTTACTAATTAAATTACTTATTTGGCAAGGCAGGACAGTGCTCTGGTTTTTACCACATCCACATCTTTATGCCTTTCCCTCTAGTATTCCTTTCCTCCTTTCTCCTGCAGAAATCAATCCTTCTCTTACTTCAAGAGTGAGACTAAATGTCACTTCCCCTGTAAAGTTTTTTGTAACTCCCACCACAGAGCAGATCACAAGAATAAATTACTCCCTGCTTTAGACTGCCATCCTGCCTTTTACTGCCCTCCATTATTGCAGAGTGAGACAAGATCTGTGATATATATGTCTGGTTTTAGGAAGGATTATGACACTGAAATGCTGGAGAAAAACTAAGAAAATTATCCTGGTTTGATATTATTGAAATAAGCCATTTCAATGAAACCTCACTATCCTTTGTTCAAACAGGGATTTTTAGTGCCTGGGGATCTTTATTTAAGAGGTAAAATTAAAAGGTTAATTAATTCCAGAATGGAAAGCTAAAAGAATCCCATTGCTATAGGATTCCTTTGTAGTATCTTGCAATTTCCATGTATAATGTATATACCAAATGTGGAATAACTGTGTCAGGGAAGACCAATTAACAAGTTCATTGCTTAAAATTCTACATACAAATGCACATTATTATCGTCAAACAATTATTTGTGTGAACTAAAGTCTTATCTTCAGTATTATTATTGGTTACCAGTTAAAAATATTATTTTTATTTACCAAGTAAAGGTCTGGATAGATTCAATAAATTCTGGTTTGAGTTTTCACATTTATTACCATATGTAAAGCCATGGTATATCTATTTTTTTAATTCTATTTTGTTTAGACATGGAATTTTTGGTTAATAATAATGTATAGTTAAAGCTTTAGCTCTGATGATATCTTCTTGTTGTTGTTTGTTGTTATTTGCCGTCGAGTCGGCCCCGACTCATAGCGACCCCTCCTTGGGTTTCTGAGGCAGTATCACTACGGAAGTAGGATTGCCCAACCTTCCTTCCGAGGAGTGGCTGGTGGGTTTGAACCGCCAACCTTCTGGTTAGCAGTCAAGTGCTTTAGCCACTATGCTACCAGAGCTCCTGATGATATCTTAGTACTTATTAAAATTTGAGAATTCTGATTTTCCAGTGTAAAATCAAGATTTATAAATATAAAATAGTATTGGCCTCTAATTACAAATGGCAGCAACACTTAATTACCTTTGGAAATAAAAAAAAAAAACATTAACAAGAACGTAAATTATGAATTTCCCTATGTCTTCTTTTCTGGAAATTGTACTGATTTAACACCAAAATCCCCATATATTAAAGCTATATAAAAAAGAAGTACTGTGTATTTCTTAACTAGCCTCGACCTCCCTTCCTTACTGCTCTCTTAAGTGATAAATGATAAAACTGATTGAGTGAGGAAATATATAAGAAATTACACTGAAGGAAAGTCTTATAAATATATAATAGTGTTATTACTTGATTGCACAAAATTAAACCATCTGTGTATTAGAAGTATGCTACCCAGGTTCTTTTCTGTTTCTTTTCATAGTTCCAAGCTGACCATTGGCTTGCCCTGCCTTTGTAAGAATCTCTACACAGATTAACTGCATGGAAGAAAGCACACAAAAATATAAAATATTTGTTCCCTGAATAAAAGAAGCAATTCTTTGTGGATACTTCCAAAGAAGTAATAAAATAACCTTAAGTAATTATTATAACAAGTAATATGTTTTCTTTTATTTAACTTCATTTTCAATTCTGGTTTGCCCTTTACTTTTTATTTTGCTTTTTCATTTGACACACTAAATATTGGAAATTACATGTTTTCTCATTGTCCTCATTTTCTACTAGCCATACAGGATGATTTGGGTCTCCAGTTTTGCACATTGAATCTTACCATGTGCTATTTTAATTTAGTTTCATCTTTTCTAACAATATAAAAATATTCAAAAAGAAGACTTGGTCTTTCTTATTACACACATACAACACAAACTGAATAAGTCAGGTCAGGCCAGTGAAAGCCAATAAATGTCCTATCTGTGTGAAGGCAAGTCAGGATGCCAGCTGGTCCAAACAAATGGCACTCTCAAATAACACTCAGGGATGAAAGATGTGGTCCAGCTTTCTTGTTACCTATGAATTTGAATTTCTGTAATATTGTTTAAGGGGACAGTGGTGATTTACTAGTATAATTCTCATTTTCCACAAAAGAGACCCAAGGTCAATACCTAGCCAATGCACATCATGTACCCCTATCACCTGTCTATAAGTGGAAGTTTGTATGTTGCTATGGTGTTGAAAAGACGTCATGATGAAGAGCAGATCAAAATGAATGTCAGAAAAGACTTAAACTTACTCTTGAATGGAGAGGAGCTAAAGTGAATGAAAGAAATAATGAAATAAAAGAGCTGAACGGAAGATTTCAAAGGACAGGTCAAGAAGACAAAGTAAAATATTATGATGAAGTGTACAAAGACCTGCAGTTAGAAAACCAAAAGGGAAGAACATGCTCAGCACTTCTCAAGCTGAAAGGACTAAAGAAAAAATCCAAGCCTCAAGTTGCAATGTTGAAGGATTCTATGGACAAAATATTGAATGATTCAAGAAGCATCAAAAGAAGATGGAAGGAATACACAGAGTCACTGTACCAAAAAAAGAATTGATTGATGCTTAATTATTTCAAGAGTTAGAATATGATCAAGAACCAATGGTATTGAAAGAAGTCCAAGCTGCACTGAATGAATTGGTGAAAAACAAGGCTCCAGGAATTGATGAAATACTCACCGAAATGTTTCAACAAATGGATGTGGTGATAGAGGTGCTTACTCATCTATACCAAGAACTTTGGAAGACAGCTACCTGGCCAAATGACTGGAAATATTGATATTTGTGCCCATTCCAGAGAAGGGTGATCCAAAAAATGTGGAAAATATTGAACAATATCATTAATATCACATGCAAGTAACATTTTGCTGAAGGTAATTAAAAAATGGTTGCAGCAGTATATTGACAAGGAACTTTCAGAAATGCAAGCTGGATTCATAAGAGGGTATGGAATGAAAGATATCATTGCTGAGGTCAGATGGATCTCGGCTGAAAGCAAAGAATGCCAGAAAGATGTTTCCTTGTGTTTTATTGACTACGCAAAAGCATTTGACTGTATGAATCATAACAAATTATGGATAACATTGAGAGGAATGGGAATTCCAGAACACTTAATTGTGTTCATGAAGAAGCTGTACATAGACTAAGAGGCTGTGGTTTGAACAGAACAAGGGGGTACTGCATGTTTCAAAATCAGGAAGGGTGTGCATCAGGGTTGTATCCTTTTGCAATACTTATTCAATCTCTATGCTTAGCAAATAACCCAAGAAGCTGAACTATATGAAGAGGAACACGGCATCAGGATTGGAGCAAGACTCACAGCATACAATATGCAGATAACACATCATTGCTTGCTGAAAATGAAGATGACTTGAAGCACTTACTGATGAAGATCAAAAAGTACAGTCCTTAGTGTGAGTTACACCTCAACATAATGAAAACAAAAATTCTCACAACTAGACCAACAAGTAACATCATGATAAATAGATAAAAAAATTGAAGTTGTCAGGGCTTTTATTTTACTTGAATCTACAATCAATATCCAAGGAAGCTGTTGTTGTTGTTATGTGCCATCGAGTCGGACCTGACTCATAGCGACCCCTCCTTGGGTTTCCGAGGCAGTAACACCATGGAAGTAGATTGCCCAACTGTCCTTCCAGGAGTGGCTGGTGGGTTTGAATCTCCAGCCTTCTGGTTAGCAGTCAAGTACCTTAGGTACTACGCTACCAGAGCTCCTCTCAAGGAAGCAGCAGTCAAGAAAGCAGCAGTCAAGAAATCTGATGTCATATTGTTCTGTACACATTTGCTGCAAAAGACCTCTTTAGAGTGTAAAGAAGCAAAGATGTCACTTTGAAGACTAAGGTGTCTTTAACACAAGCCATGGTGTTTTCAATTGCTTCGTTTACTTATGAAAGCTGGATAATACATAAGAAAGACTGAGAAACAGTTGATGCCTTTGAATTATGATGTTGGTGAAGGATATTGAAAATACCATGGGTTGCCAGAAGAATGAACAAATCTGTCCTGGAAGAACTGCAGCCAGAATGCTCCTTAGAAGCGAGAATGGCCAGAGTTCATCTCATCTACTTTGGTCATGTTGTCAGAAGGGACCAGTCCCTGGAGAAGGATTTCATGCTCAATGAAGTGAAGGCTCAGTGAAAAAGATGGAAGACCCTAAACAAGATGGATTGACACAAAGACTGCAAGGATGGGCTCAAGTACAGCAAGGATTATGAGGATGGTACACAACAAGACAGTGTTTCATTGTTCATAAGGTTGTTATGAGTCCGAGACAAACCTACAGGACCTAAAAACAGCATGATGTTAACAGCATGTCAGCAGAGCTTACAATCTAAGACAGACCTAGCAATCTCCTTCTGAAAACTGGCCAATGAAAACCCCTTGGCTTATAATGGTTCAATCTGGAAACAACCATAGGGATGGCTCAGAACTGGGCAGCATTTTGTTCCATTATGCATGGAGTTGCCATAAGCTGGGGCCAATTTGACATCAGCTAACAACAACAACAATATTCCCTGGAGAATAACTACATTTCATTTTAATTTTTACTAGAAGAGTTTATTAAAACATTTCTATTTCTGCCATGAATTGAAGATTTGATCTGAAATTCCTACTAGTATGCTATTTTCTCTACTGAAGAAGGAAGACAGAAGATAGGATACTGAGAGTTGCTCTAATTTGCCTCCTAAACTAAACAGAGCAGTAATATGTTAGAGTATATTACACAGTAGATTGTTGAAAATGCTTTCAAGAGCAAGATTTAACCACCCTTCTTGGAAAGTTTCTCACAATTACATTATTATTAACATGAAACATCTTATTTTTTTTTTCTTTCCTTCCTTATATGTAGCCAAAATGCTTTTCTTTCAAGACTTATTAATTACAGTATTACTCCTTTTTACCATGTTAAATAATCTCTTCACCATTTGAATCTTTCAAAAATTGGTAGGTTGTTATAATGTTCTCCTCCTTGTCCTTTTGCCAGGATATGCATATTTTATGCCTTTTTTTCCCCCTCATACGACTAATTATTCTATTCTCTAAGTCATTTCTATTGCTCTTCCCTGAGCCTTTCTCCTGATTGTTTCCAAATCTGAAGTGATTAGATTTCCTATATTAATTAAATCTATGCCAGTCACTGTTCTAACTTCTGAACATTTGTTAACCTATTTAATCCACACAACAGCTCTACAAGGTAGAGGTTAGTAGGTTAGCCTTTTTTTCAGAGTAGCAAACTGAGGCACAGAGAAATAAATTAATTTGTCTAAGGTTATTCAGCTTGTAAGTAACAGAACTACATTTGAAACCCAGGCTTTTTTTTTTTTTTTTGCCCTAGAGCCTATATCTTAAAAACAGTCAGAACATGGAATGTACGAAGTATGAATCTAAGAAAAAATTGGGGCATGTTTTCAGAATGGCCCACTCCCTGGAGAACGATATCATGCTTGGTAAAATGGAGGGTCATCAAAAAAGGGGAAGGCCCTCAAAGAGATGGACTGATACAATGGCTGCAACAATGGACTCAGGTATATCAAGGATCCTGAGGCTGCCACAGACTGGACAGTGTTTCGTTCTGTTGTACATAGGGTTGCTATGAGTCTGAGCCAACTTGACAGCACCAAACAACAACAACAACATGTCTTAACCACTATCCCATATTACTTCTCAGTAACAGTAGGATTTTAGATTAAATATGAACTTTTATCTCTTGTTTATGATATAAGCATGTTCATGGAAAATTGGAAGCTAAATCAGGATTGAGAGAGAGCATATTAAAACATTTTTTTTTATGCTGTGACAATACAATACAGTATACATTCTATCTTCACTTACTATTTAATCTCAATTCAAAACATGAATCAACCAGCCTGTCATTCTACTATTGTCTTTTCATAGTTCTTGAATGTTTTGACTACAAGAGCTACTTTCTAAAATGTAAGCATTCCCCAGGAGAGTTGTGCCTTAGCTATTATCAACTAACATTGTATCTATCACTTATCTTCCTATAGAGTAATGCAACCCTGCACACATGGGGTCTCCATGAGTTGGAATCTACAATGCTGAAAAGAAAATTAGATGACAACACAAATTGGTCATTACAGGTATGGTACTTCTCAGTGTTTTCTGATTTTCTTAAATGAACATTTATCAGTCTGTCATCAGAAAAAAATGTTTATTTTTTTTAAATAGATTGCTCTTATTTGTGGATTAATTTCTGCATTGTAAAGTACTTACCAAACTTTTTTCCAAGTTGAATGCTGTACAGTCTAACAATTATTTACTTATTCATTTACCAACTCTTTATGAGACACTTATCATGTTATAGTCATTGAAATAAGTGTGGTAGATGAAATTTAAAAAAAAAAAAATGAGAGAGATTGCAAATATATATCCTGTCCTGAAGCATGGTGAAGGATAAGAACTGATACAGAAGGATAAAAGAATTGATATGTAATGTTGATAAAAACAACTATGGTTATTGTCGTTGTTGTTAGCTGCCATTAAGATGGTCCCCAGATACATGATGTCCCCGTGTACAAAAAATCAAACTGTTGTGATCAATAGCGTTTCATTGGCTGATTTTTTTTTTTTTCCCCCAGAAATAGATCACCAGATCTTTCTTCCTCGTCAAAACAACTGTAAGCTTGCTGGTGGTACAGTGGGTGAAGGCATATTGCCCAATAGAGATGGCAATTTATAGTTTTCGGCTTAGCTTCAACATAAACAAACCTGTGTGTTTAGAATAATTGGAGCAGTAAGTAGGGTAATCTACAGACAGCCATAAGAAATTGTGTACTGGAAAAGTTAACCAAAGAAAGTTTCTTAGCTAAGATCACTGCTGAATAAAATGATTAGGCCAGTGTCTTTTTTATAGCAGACATCAACAACTAAATCTAGAGGTGGCAATAATGTAAGCAATGCTGTTCAGACTGTGCAAAAATTGTGGTTTCTTTTATTTATATGCTAGATCTGAATCTATCATTCATGAGCTACTTCCCACTGGAAAATTACATGAAAAGAATAATAAGAAGAAAGCAAGTACTTCTCTCACTCTCTTCCAGAACAAAACATTCTCTTTCAGAGAGACCCAGTACCAAAATCTTAGACCTCAGTAACTGCTTCAACCACATTCTATAAACATCAAACACAAATAAAACAAAGAAATAGTGTCTGGGTGGAAGAGGAGTACCTCCTCACTCATTGCCCCTGGAGACTTCAGTGTTCTCTGATGCTGGGTGGTGCTCCGGTCAAGGCTCTGGACATCTGATTGCCATCTCTGAGTGAAGTTGTAGCTGGTGGAACACCTGGCCTTCTCTCTCTAAATCTGCAAGTGTCTTCATCCCTAATGTCTGCTGTCTAGCTCTAGATGCACTGTACCCCTGGCTGCACGTTCAGTGGTATGTGGGTGCTCACTTGGGTATTCCCTGTAACCTCTAAGAGAGGATGATACTACAACCACGCTCTGCCTCCACCATGCTGTTTCTCTTACTTTAATCTAATTCACAAATATCAACATGGTTGAGTCTGAAAGTCTATTAAGATAAACATTACTAAGCAGAAGGAATGACCCAATGTCTTCTTTGAAAGACCAAACCAATTGTCTTCGAGTTGACTCTGATTCTTAGTGATGCCATGTGTGTCAGAGTAGAACTGTGCTCCAAAGGGTTTTCAGTGGCTGTGACCTTTTGGAAGTAGATCACCAGGCCTTTCTTGCAAGGCACCTCTAAGTGGACTTGAGTCTCCAAACTTTCAGTTAGCAGCCAACAGTGTTAACTGTTTGTACTAGGGACTCCCACAGGAGACAAAGGCCTCTTTTATGTCTTCAATTTATGAGTCCTGTTCCAGTATGTTAGTGTCATCTAAGAGTTTGAATATTTAAGAATTAATTCACTTTAATTTCTGGTCTTTGGCATTTTGTTTGCTTCCTATTTGTTGATTTTATATAAGACACAGGAACCCTGGTGGCACAATGGTGAAACTCTTGGATGCTAACAAAGAGGCTGATAATTTCAAACCACACAGCTGTTCTGCAGAAGAAAGGCCTGGTGATCTGTTCCCATAAGGAGTACAGCTAGAAAACCCTATGGGACAGTTCTGCTCTTTTACATGGGCTTGCTATGCATCAGAAACTGACTTAATAGCTTCTAACAACCATAACATATGACACATTCAATTATTTAACCAAACCTTTTGAATAAAGCAAGAATATTTTCCTTTCTTTGTGAAGTATGAAAAGGCTAGCTGCACTAAAACATTAGCTTGATTTTCTTCTTAGTCAGATTTACGTTATGAGATATAATTCAAAAGAAGAAGAGAAGTAAGAGAAACATACTGAGACAGAGCTATCTTTAAAACCACTGTGGCCTGGCCCTTTACCTCATCCTCGGTTTCCAAACAGATGATACAAAGCCTCATGCTGCATGTTAACCACAGTCAGGAAGAGAATGAGCTCAACTGTGTATGTAAAAACTAAGTTGTTTTTCTTTGATTCATCTGATAGCATCACAATGGGTCAGTTTCTTGTTTATGCTATCTTTACTGTTTCTGGTCTTAGAACAATAAACAATCCTAAGTGGTTTCAATTACAGCAGCAAAATTGTGCAAATGAACTTTGGCTTTGTTTCATATTGGATAGGAGGTTTTTATGATCTTATAAATGATGATGTTTAGGAATCTTGCCAACCCTGTTCTATAAACAGTGAAGAGTCACATTCGCCAGGTCTAGGCCTTTAATCATCCAAATAGCCTTCTCTTGATATAGATATAATATTTTTAACCTGTTCCATGGCTATGAATGGGAGCTCTGGTAGCATAGTGGCTAAGGCACTTGACTGCTAACCAGAAGGCTGGCGGTTCAAACCCACCAGCCACTCCTCGGAAGGAAGGTTGGGCAATCCTACTTCCGTAGTGATACTGCCTCGGAAACCCAAGGAGGGGTCGCTATGAGTCAGGGCCGACTCGACGGCATATAACAACAACAACAACAACATGGCTATGAATAGGAATGATCAAATTATCCATGGATTCAGCAACAATTTGCATAAACAAGGTATTGGAATGTTTTCGTGAGTCATGTACCCTTAAACTGATAATTTGTATTTCATATGTCTTCTTCAACTGAAAGAAAATATTAATTGGTTGCCACTCATTTTCAGCAGATTCAACACATAGTTGGATCAGAAAAGATAAGTTATACAGTGGTAACAAATAGCTCCCCAAATCTCAGTGCATCCGTGCAATACAGATTTATTTCTTGATTATGCCAACCCACTCTGGAGAGTTCCTAACCAGCATGGTCACTCAAGGTCTACCTTGTGTCACTATTCCACAAGCACCTGGACAAAGCAAGAGTAATTCTAGAGATTCTTGCACTGACAATTAAATACTCCTTTCACATTTTATTGGATAGAACTAGTAACACAAGCCCTCCATCCACAAGTGGACCTTTCATTTGCCTTAGAGCAGTGATATTTACTGAATAAAACCTTTCTCATTAAAACCTGAAAAAGCTGGAACATGTTTCTGAGAAAGGCAGAAATCTGTGAGAAAAGGGAAACACAAATATTTTCCACTATGAAAGACTGAACACTGTCAAATGTGGAAAATTTATGAGATGCAAAAACAAGGCCCTTCTGTTGAGTTCCTGCTTCATAGCTTTCACTGTAGTAAGACACTGATACATTTACAGAACCTGAAGTTTTAATCATATAGAATATTCTGGAAGAAAATCATCACTTTTTAGTGAGCCATCTCAGTTCTGTCAGTGCATCTTTCCTTTCAGATTTACAACTTAAAAACATTTTGCTTTCAGGAACAGTTAAGAGTGACAGTTGAACAATATAATGAACATAATTAACGTTACTTACTGAATTGTTATCTCCAAATGTCTGTATAACTGCATTGCACATGCAGATAGGCTGTGCTGCAAACTTCCAGACAGTCATTAGACTGCTAGGAATGGGGCACATACACCCACTGGCATCAACAACTTCATGGGTTCTATGTTTATCTGTGATGGAACGAGACATGAGACGCTTGTAAAGAGTTGGCGAAGTGAAAGCCATTATTATGGTTCATAAAAAGCAAACAATAAAAAATAACAACATATTCTCAAAAGGAGAACCACTTATCCTTCCCCAAATAACCCATGTCCATCTTCTATCACTGTGGTTCAGGTCAAATGTTGGATGCTGTCTTCATGTCACTGCTGGTTTGGTGGCCTGCACAGTTCCCAAGGCTTTTGCTACTTGGGCCTCACTGACCTCTGCTGCTAGATCCAGCCATGCCAGCTGGGCCTGCAGGACTCTATTGCTGTCACAATATCTAGACCCCCACTGCCCAGGGAAGAGGTGTGCAACCCTTGCGTGGGACACACCCAGGCCTCTCTTGCCTTGCACAAGCAAGTGTTACAGCTCTTTTTTGCTGCTCTGGCAAGACTCCTGCTCAGAGGCATTTGGCTCTGCCTTGCTGTTGGAAGAACCTTGTATAAGATTCTTTGAGAAAACCCTTGCATGAGGCACACTCAAGCTTCTGCCCTGTATGAGCAAGTGTAACAATTCTTTTAGCTCTGTCAGCAAATGTTCTCCCTGAAGGCATACATACAATGTTTGCTCTGAGGACCAGCAAACCCATTACAGTCACATCAGTCCATGAGTCAGCAAGTCATCGTTACTGTCTCTCATCATCTTGTGTCATCTTTGGTGTTCACTCTTTCTTCTGGGTGGAGAAGTTTCTCAGAACATGGACCCTGGATCCTTGGTCCAGGGTGCACCCCACTTCAGCCTCTTCTTGATGATAGTGAAATTGCCCTTAAACCTCTGTGGGATTCCCCTTCTAAGCAAACTCCTTAACAATTTCAAGGCATGGCCCCCTACTAGGACCACAGACTGATTGATCCCCTCAGGAAATCATAAGTCATTCAATTTGCATAGGCCCAGCCAATCACTTTGTGAAAGTTAAAAGATCATGGATAAAAAGGCCATATAAAAACAACTCACTACATCAGTTACTCATGTGAAAATTGTTGAAATGGCAAATGTTTTATTAGCTATATATTTAAAACATTAAAAATATTCGTAACAATAAAATTTGCAAGCCAAAGAAAGATAAAACAATATTGTGAAGCCTACATGTGGCATTTAAAAAGCCTCAATATGAGAAAATGTTCTAACTATAAAAATCTTTGATCCAAGTTTATTTGGGATTTTAATAGAAAACTTTGAATCGGATATTTAGAATATTGTCTACATTGTTCACATTAACTGTATCAAGTTTTTTGTAGAAATGTTAAGTCCCAATTATCATTAAAATTTTAAGACAGAAATTGCAAGAAAGAAGTATTCGATTTTAAGAATTAGAATTCAGGGATTCAAAATGGAGTCTTGTCAGTAATCATCACGCAAATTCCTTCTAGCATCTTCGTGCTTGACAAACTAGGTACAGCAGTTTGAATTAGGGATTCTGGTGCTCTGAACAGCTCACTGAGTCAGAGTGCACCAAACTCGGGGGAGTAGAACAGAAAGGAGAGAGATACAGGGGGAAAAAAATAGCAAGATCAGAAGATCTATCCTGCGGAACACCGACAGGCAGCCGGGAAAGGCCATTGGAGACCTCCCTGAGGGAGCGCTGACCAGTAGGCAAGAAAAGCCATCTGAGACTTCCCTGGGTTAAGAAAGACACACCACACCAAAATACCAACAATCACACCAACACACCACCAATCACCTCAGTTACCTTCAGCAACTGATTTTATTGGTAACTTGGGTTGGCTAGATGCAAATGGGCATGTCTAAGGTCACTGAACCCCAAGCAGAGAGTCCATTGGTACCACAAGAGGCCAGGCCAGAGGAGGTGCTCCCACAGTGGATCACCAATCAGGCTTAGCTCAGCTTAGTGGTATTGAGGGGCCCATGCTTGACTTTGTCACTGATATTGGGACCACAGGTTATGTGTGGGCACTGGCTTGGCTCCAGCACCACTGAAATTGAGCAGATCTTTGGCACCATGGGTGGGTGGACCCAGAGAGGAACTCCCACAGCAGATCACAATCTGGGTCAGTGCCGCAGGCAGGCAGGCCCAGAGAGGAACTCCTGCAGCATACCGTGGAGCTGGGCAGTTGTCTTAGGTCAGCTTTTTGGAACCGAAGGGCCTAGGGAGCAGAGTTTTTGAGTGTGTTGTCTGAGCCTGGTGGAAAGTGGTGACTCCCTAACAACTGGAGTCTTTGCTGAAATTGAGCTTCAGACCTGTGAATAACAGTAACAACATCATCATTAGAAGCCCACTCGAAGCCCTACAAACCACCCTTAGCAACAGGGAGCTTTTCTTCTTCCGTTCTTCCACTACCACCTTCTCCACCAATAACCTCACTCATCCAATAGGAGAAACCACATTCAGCCACCAAAATACCTCCTAGTTTGAATTTTAAACCCTCTTTATGACAAACAGAAACCCATATCCACATTTCACACAGTGATTACACCATCACAAAGAAAACTGCAGAGCAACCCAGTATACCTGAATTAATAACTAAAAAATAAAATATACCAACTTTGCCTTTTCAAAATATTAAATCATGAAACCAAAACAAAACAAATCAATACATAGCCAACAGTTAAAGACAACCTCAAAATATCTAGGAAACAACAGGTAACCTCAAATCAAACAAAAAATAAAACAGGACAAGGCATTAGAAGCAAAACTACAAAGAAAGTTCTCAATAAACATAGAGGAAGAGGAGGCAATAGAATTATCAGAGAAGGAATTTAGAAGATATGTTTATAGAGCTTTACAAGAACCTAAGGAAACCCCAAACAGAAGCAAGAAGAACACAGACAGTTCCCTGGAAGAACTCAGGAAAATCACACAAGAACAAAATAACAAGATTAATGCACAATCAGAACTCATACAAAAACAGCAGTTAGAAATCCAGAAGATGAATATCAAAATTAAAGAATTAAACAACACAGCAGAAGCACAAAAGAGGAGATTAGAACTGGCTGAAGAATGCATATCCCAACTAGAAGACAAATCCCTGGACATCAGTCTGTGGGGTGGTGCTCCCACAGAAAAATCAAAACAAAGATTTAAGAGAAATGAAGAGAACCTAAGAATTATATGTGATGACATGAGAAAATAAATAAATAAATAAATAAAAGACTCATTGGAATTCCAGAACAAGAAGAGGCAAAAAAAAAAAAAAAAAAAAAGAGAAAATTGTGGAAGACCTGCTAACAGAAAACTTCCCACATAACATGAAGAAAGAAAAGATATTTGTCCAAGATGCTTATAGAACCCCACACAAGACAGATCCCAAGAGAAAAATGATGAGGCATACTATAATCAAACTTTCCAAAATCAAAGACAAAGAGAAAATTTTGAGAGCTGCCCGGGAAAAAAGAAATATTACTTATAATAATCAAACAGTTAGGCTGATCTCCGATTACTCAGCAGAAACCATGCAGGCAAGAAGGCAATGCGATGGGATATATAAAACACTGAAGGAGAAGAACTTCCAACCAAGGATCCTATATCCAGCCAAATTATCCATAAAATATGAAGGCAAAATCAAGGCATTCTCAGACAAACTGAAATTAAGGGATTTTGTGAAAACCAGACCAACCCTACAAGAAATGCTTAAGGAAGTCCTTCTAATAGAGAACCAACAACAGAGATTGAAAAAATCAGGATACATGGCATCAACACTAAAACTAAATCAGAAATAGATACTCAAAATAAGACCATAAAACATTGTACACTAAAAACCAAGAAAGTCATCAGCACACAAAAACAGCAACTAACCTATTAAAGGGAATAAAACTTCTACGTACAAACTTCCAAACAGAGAGGAAAACAGGACAATGTCTTCACAGTATGCACTGTTCTAAAAATGTAGAGACAAGAATGTACTCCAAGGTAACCACAGAGAAAAGTAACAATCTTTCTAAGCAAATCCAGAAGGAAGGAAAACATATGGGTTTAAAAAGCACAAAACCAACAATAAAGAACAAAAGGGAGAATTAGGCAACAAACTGAACTCAGCTCAGAAAAGTATATGGACCAAAGGAAACACCAACAACATGACCAAAAAACACAATAGAATGACAACAATCGATTCACACCTATCACTAGTTACACTCAATATGAATGGACTAAATGCACATATCAAGAGAAAGAGAGTAGCAGACTGGATAAGAAAAGAAGACCCATCGGTATGCTGCCTACAAGAGATCCACCATAGACACAAAGATAAAAACAAATTAAGAGTTAAGGGGTTGAAAAAAAACATATCAAGCCAATGGTAACCCAAAAAAAAAAAAAAAAAAAGATAAACCTTCATAT
>NW_006921609.1:3995175-4000082 GCF_000298275.1 Orycteropus afer afer | reverse complement strand
ACCCGGGCCAAGTGAGATTCATACCAGGTTTACAAGGGTGGTTCAACATCAGAAAATCAATGTAATCCACCACATAAACAAAAGAAAAGAACCATATGAGTATATCAATCAATGCGGAAAAAGCATTTGATAAAATCTAACATCGATTCCTGTTCAGAACTCTCAGCAAAATAGAGATAGAAGGGAAATTCCTCAACATAATAAAGGGTATATATGCAAAGCCAGCGGCCAACATCATTATTAATGGAGAAAGACTCAAGGCATTCCCCTAACAAACAGGAATCAGACAGGGATGCCCTCTACCACCACTTCTATTTAACATTGTGTTAGAAGTCCTGGCCAGGGCAATAAGGCAAAAGAGAGAAATAAAAGGCATACAAACTGGCAAAGAGGAACTTAAACTATCTCTATTTGCAGATGATGTGATCCTGTACATAGAAAACCAAAAGATTACTGGAGTCCACCAAAAGATTACTGGAACTAATAGAGAGGTTCAGCAAAGTGGCAGGATACAAAGTCAGTACACAAACATCAGTTGGAGTCCTTTACACCAACAAAGAGCCCTCTGATAAAAAAATAAGGAAAACAATACCATTTACAATAGCTACTAAAAAGATAAAATATCTAGGAAAAAAACATCACCAGACATACAAAAGACCTATACAAAAAAACAACTATAAAACACTGCTACATGAGACAACAAGGACACTACATAAATGGAAGAACTTACCTTGTTCATGGATAGGTAGACTAAATATTGTGAAAATATCAATACTACCTAAAGCAATCTACACATTTAATGCAATCCCAATCCAGATTCCAACAAATTTTTTCAGGAAATGGAGAAACCAATTACTAATTTCATATGGAAAGGAAAGAGACCTAGGATGAGTAGAGCACTTCTGAAGGAGAAAAACAAAGTGGAAGGTCTCATACTCCTGAATCTTAAGAACTACTAATACAGCCACAGTAGTCAAAACAGCATGGTGTTGGTACAAAGATAGACAGACTAATGGAACAGAATCAAAAGTCCAGATATAGACCCATCCATCTACAGACACCTGATCTTTGAAA
Organism: Orycteropus afer afer; assembly: GCF_000298275.1. Classification (NCBI taxonomy): domain Eukaryota; kingdom Metazoa; phylum Chordata; class Mammalia; order Tubulidentata; family Orycteropodidae; genus Orycteropus; species Orycteropus afer. The sequence goes on along the minus strand of NW_006921609.1, from coordinate 3,999,008 downwards.
AATGTCCAAAACGCATTAATTGGGGAAGAGACAGCCTCTTTAACAAATGGTGCTGGCAAAACTGGATATCCACCTGTGGAAAAATGAAACAAGACCCATACCTTACCCCATACACTAAAACAAACTCAAGCTGGATCAAAGACTGAAATGTAAAACCCAAACTATAAAATTCATCAAAGATAAAATAGTGGCAAATCTGGGAGCCCTAATTTACAGGATAAATAGACTGTCAAGCATAACCGGGAATGTGCAGGAGATAGAAAAGAAGCTAGATGACTGAGACCTTTTAAAAATTAAATTCTTATGACATACCTGATAAAGAACTTATCTCTAAAGTCTATAGAAAACTGCAACATTTCAAAACCAAAAAGACAAAGAACCCAGTTCACAAATGGGCCAAAGACGTGAACAGACACTTCACTAAAGAAGATACAGGCAGCCAACAAACACATGAGAAATTGCTCACCATCATTAATCATTAGAGAGATGCAAATCAAAACAACAATGAGATATCATCTTACCCCAGCAATAATGGCAAGGTTCAGTGGGTCAGAAAATAACAAATGCTGGTGAGGTTGCGGAGAGATTGGAACTCTTATGCCCTGCTGGTGGGATTGTAAAATGGTACAACCATTGTGGCAAATGGGAGCTCTGGTGGCGTAGTGCCTAAGGCATTTGACTGCTAACCAGAAGGCTGGTGGTTCAAACCCACCAGCCACTTTTCGGAAGGAAGGTTGGACAATCTACTTCCATAGTGATATAACCTCGGAAACCCAAGGAGGGGTCACTATGAGTCAGATCCAACTCCATGGCAGTGCGTTTGGTTTGGTTTTTATTGTAGCAAGCAGTATAAGTTTTCCTTAAAAAACTGAAAATAAAAGTACCATTTGACCCAGCAATTCCATTACTAGGAATATCCTAAAGAGGTGAGAGAGAGCTCATGAACAGACATATGTACATCTATGTTCATCACAGCACAATTCACTATAGCAAAGAGATTGGAACAACCTAAATGTCCATCAATGGACAAATGGATAACCAAATTATAGTATATGCACACAATGGAATACTATGCTACATTAAAGGACAATGAGGGATACGCAAATTATCTCCCAATGTGGATGACCCTGGAGGACACTCTGCTGAGTGAAATAAGTCAATCTCAGAAAGATAAGAACTGTATGAGCCCATTACTGTAAAAAGACAAGGGTTTGTTTGAGACATGGAACTCACTTTGTAGGTTACTGAGATGTGAAGGGAAAGGTAGGGAGTAATTTTGGGCTAGTTGGGGCCCACACACTGAAGTGGATTTGGGAAGGGATATACAGAAAGGATCTGCGACCACCATGATAACACTAGGAAATGAGAGGACACCGAATTGTGCATGTAAGAGATAGATGACAGATGCTAATACCAACCAGTGTGCCCACAATACTGCATTGCCATTAACACCAAACACCAGGCTATAGATAAACACATAAACACCTGAGAGGATCAGATGGTGGTCAGTGAGCAGGAGTAAACTCTAGACCAAGGATAGATTCAGCTGAGGCTAATCTTGCACAGACACCAGTGATACAAAATACCTGCACTCAGACAGATACAGAGTAATCCCTCACAGACAACCAGACACTATGGGAGAGAGATCCAATAGATCTACCTTCCCAGGGCCATAGTACTGGGGGACACCAGACTCAATTGGAACAACAAAAAACATAAAAGCCTTGCTCCACATCCTACATTGGTGAGTAGCAACTGGGGTTGTAAAAGCTTTCAAGCAGCCATCTAAGATGCAACTAATGGTCTCCTAGCATCGGAAGTGAAGAAGAGTGCAAAAAAAAAAAAAAAAAAAGGCATTTAGAAGCAATCAGCCATAGGAAAGGATGGCCCTCGAGACCAGAACTAGATGATGCCTGGCTACCAATGCCAACCAGTCAGGAAAGGATCAAATCTGGAGATTCTGGATAGAGTGGGAGGGAAAACATGGAACAAAATCCAAAAACTCAATAATGACCAGAATTACTGGTCAGATGAAATCTGGTGAGACCCCCAATACTACAGCCCTGGAATACATTCTGCACCTGGAATAAAATGCATCCCCAGGGGCTGGCTCTCAGCCCAATAGTTAACAAGATGTACATGCAGACCACTCAACCCAGGATGATGACCTTCATATTAATCTATGGTAATACATCCCTTAAAGCAATAGACCACGGAACACCAGAGGACCAACATTCAAATTTAGGAAGTGCAAGACAAACAGCAATGCATAAATATGAGGGCACAGGGTGAGGGTTATAGGGTAGGGAAGGGAGGAGACTGGGTTAGGATTGGACATGGTAAATGGGGAGTGAAACTAAATGTACACATAATATTGAATGTAAAACCAGCTCTTAAAATAAAAATTAAAACAAAATAATTAGAATTCACTGTTCATCAAACTTAAGAAATTATGTCAATATAATTATTTGACCCTAGAAATGTGTTGTTTATTCTTCATTTGACCAGTGATTAAACTTCTTGATTCAGCAGAATTGGGAAAAAAATATATATGCTTACATTTATGAGCTAAATATTTTGAAAATGTGCTTCTGTCAAATGAATTTATGTTGTACTTTTAACTCCAAACACATGACTATTCTTCATTTTTTGTGTATCCTTGTTCTAATCAGTTAACTTCACTAAGCTTCATTCCATTATGTGCATAAAAGAAGATAGCAAAAATGACTTTCTTCTTTAACTGAGGATAATATTTAAAAGTGAGTTGTAAACAGGCAATCACATAAAAATGAAAGACAACTTCAGAATATAAAGACCCCTGACATATAAAACTTGAGTTTCATGATGGGTTTTATGGATGGTGAGCCATGAACAGAGAAAGGTTGTTTATTTTCGTAAACTCATTTATATTCTTCTCTACTACACATGGATAAACAAATTCAACAATTTAATTCAGATTGCTTTCAGTGATTCATTTCTGAAATCATACTAAAATTAACATATATTTCAATTAATATAAATCATAGAGGTCACCCAATACAAAGGACAGTGTTAATCACATTAAAACAACTAATCAATTTAAAAATCTATTGTACAGATGCTAAGACTACATTACTAAAAAAAAAAAAAAAAAACTGCACAGATGTTTCTGCTGTAAAAGCAATATATCGAATAGGAGCTCAGAAGGAATATTAAATACTATCTAAGAAGTAATAAATAAGGAGAGGAGAGTATAGTACAACACAAAGATTAGAGGATAGTTTGATGTATTGAACTGAAATTGTATAAATTGTGTAAACATGGAGTTTGTGCAGTTGCTTAAATTTTTTCATATCCTTGCCTTTTTAAAATAATTGTATCATTGATCTTAACAAATGAGTGTAATATGGAAAAGATAGACTATTTGAATTCTTAGCACTTTCAAGAGCAGCCTTAATGTATTCTTTGAAAGATCCTTTCTCTCTGTGTAATTATTGGGTGACAATTGCTCATCCTACAAAACTCAAATGACATTCATTCCCAAGCTACTTCAACTGCTCACTCTAATGTTTATAACGTCTGAAATCCAAAACACAGAATTTTCCATATCCTGCTCTAGGGCCCCTGTTAATAAGCCTGTTGTCCTTTCTCCTCAAAGACTTCATTTCTTCCACCCCTGGGGTCTGCCTAGTCTTGTCTATCCTACTGTACTTCTTTGCCTCTTAGTCTGCCCTGGAACCCATAGATGGCCCTTTAATCAGTTTCTTACCAGCCCTTCTATCACCTACTCAGTTTCTTTTTAGCCCGTGTTGGTTCTCTAGTGTTACTATAACAGAAATACCACAAGTAGAGAG
>NW_006921609.1:3984972-3990890 GCF_000298275.1 Orycteropus afer afer | reverse complement strand
TGCAATGATGGGCTCAAGTATAGCAGGGATTGTGGGGCTGGCGCGGGATCGGGCAGTGTTTCATTCTGCTGTGCATGGGGTCGCTATGAGTTGGAAACTACTCGACGGCACTTAACAACAACAACCAAAAAATTATCAAGCAACATGGCAGGCCACTAGTTCATGTCCAGAAATAGCCTCAAGATTGGCAGATAATATGGCAGGCCACTAAGATGAAGACTCAGCCTAATGTAGGATCCAGATGTGGCAAAAAGCTCAGAAACCTTTCTCAACGCTTCCTTCTATATACTGGAAGCAGACTGCATCCCTAAAGCAGCTACTTACCTGCTCACAGCAGATTCTACCACAGAGTTAATTACCAATTAGTCTCACCATGGAGAATAACCATATCCAGCTGCCCAGCCACTGAAAATTAGGCCCACCCAAGTTGACACATAACCTTAACTACCACAGCCCCTAATATTTAGTATATTTCACAGTCTATTATCTTACATTGATTCTTAGGCTGCCAAAGTAGTGCCCAATTAAGATTCATTCCACCTCAAATTCTATTGGAAAAAATATAAAATATATACAAATGAGATTACAAAATGATGCCAAATGCCCTCATGCCACGATCCAGAGGGAATTTTTATTAACATTTTTTCTACTCTAGCCATATTGTTTAAAACCAAAAAACCAAACCCACTACCATCAAGTTGATTCCAATTCATAGCAACCCCAATTGGTTCTCCAAGGCTGTAAATCATTACAGAAGCAGATTGCCTTTATCTTCCTCCCACAGAGCAGTTGGTAAGTTTGAACTTCTGACTTTTTGGTTAACAGCCAAATGCCTTATACACTATGCCACCAGAGCTCCTAGTCAAATTGTTTAGTTCCATCTTAGTTATTGTAACTCCTTTTTCTTTTTCAATTCCTTTACATATTCTCTAAGGAGATCCTCAAAGAAAATGAAGCAAACCATTAGTTAGAAAAAATTTGGCTGCTAGGGACAGGGTGTCCTAAATAACAGATCCTTGCGGTTGTTGTCAGGTGTCATAAAATTGATTCTGACTCAGTGAACTCATGTGATAGAGTAAAACTGCCCCCATAAGTTTTTCTAGGCTATAATTTTTACAGGTACAGATTACCAGGCCTTTCTCTCTCTGATCCTCTGGATAGGTTTGAACCACAAACCTTTTGGTTAGCAGCCAAATGCTTAACAAGTGTGCCAACTGGGCTCCTTAACAGTGTCTTAAACAATACAAAATTATCTTTTACGCAGAAATCCAGAGTTGAGTGAGTAATGGCTTGAATGATTCTCAATGGTGTCAAGGACCCAGGCTTCTATTCTGGATATTTCCTTGCATGGCCTTTATTTCTTAGGGCCACTTCATGGGACAAAATGGCTGCTGCAGCTCCAAACACCCTATCTGCATTCTAGTCAGCAAGAAAAGAGAATCAAAATAAAAAGGGATGACATTAGCAAAGGGCATGAGCTAAGTAAATCTTTACAAGTAAAGTCTCTGAAAAATTCAGACAATACTCCACTTATATCCTATTGATCAGAACTGAGTCAAATGATAACAGGAAGTCTGGCAAATGTGATCTTTATTTTGGGCAATAACTATCCTAGCTAATGTTTTATCACTTTGGAAGATGGGATAAATAGACATTGAGGAAAACGTACAGTCTCTACTACCACAAATATTTTCTCGTCAGTGAATTTTAAAAAGTTGGCATACTCCTTTCTCCTTAGTGGGCATGTTCATTGCCTTTCCCAGGAGCAGACCATTCAACAAGACTGCCTGCTCCCCCACAAGCACCACCACCACACAAGGCAGGCTTCTTGGTCCAATGCTGCCAATTCCTTGATGGGCAAGACTGCCTAACTCTTGAATTCACGTTGCTAACCCACTTGACTCCTTCATTAAGCTCTACCTACCATTTTAACTAGATCAGGTTTAAAGGGAATATTTTATCTCAGTCTATGACTTGTTTTATTTTCAATTTATTTAGAACTTCAGTGAGATAGTATAGTATCACTATTGGATCCCTTCAGAGACATTAACATATAGATATACAAAATTTATTTAACTCTTCTCTTGTTGGTGGACATTTGATTTGCTATTTTTCTTTTGCTATTATTAAAAACAAATCCATCCATGCATGTTGTTCTACATACACCTTTGCATTAATATAACATTTTCCTTTTAGCTTTTGAAAGGAATCACAAGATCAAAGAGAAAGTATATTAAGTATTTTTTCTACTACTTAAAATTTATTGTGGTGAAATATATTGTTGTTATTAGTTGCAGTACAGCCTATTCCAACTCATGGTAACCCCATGTGGTGAAATAAACATAACACAAAATTTACCATTTTAATTATTTTTAAATAACAATTCAGTGGCATTAAGAGCATTCACAATGTTGTGTAACCAGAACCACAACAATTTCCAGAACTCTTTCATCATTGCGAACATAAACTGTGTCCCCATAAAGCAATAATTGTACATTTCCCCACAACAAACCAAAAACCAAACTCACTGCTGTGGAGTCAGATCCGACTCATAGCGACCCCTCCTTGGGTTTCTGAGGCAGTATTATAACACATGGTAATACCTATTCTGCTTTCTGTCTCTATTGGTTTTTTTAATGTAGACTTCATATAAGTGAAATCTTTTATCATCATTCTTTTATGTCTATTTATTTCATTTAGTGTAATGTTTTCAAGGTCCATATGTGTTATAGCATGAATCAGAACTTCATTTCTTTTTTAACATTTTATTGTGTTTTCAGTGAAAGTTTACACAGTCAGTTATGTTCTCATTTGACAATTTCTACACAAGTTATTCAGCAACATCAGTTACATTTTCCACAAAGTGTCAAAACCCTTTAATTTCATTTTCATTGTTCTGTTAGAACTTCATTCCTTTTTACAGCTGTAATACTTTTCCACTGTATGTATACTATATTTTGTTCATCTATTTATCAATTGATGGACACAAATTGTTTCCATCTTTTGGTTATCTTGAAAATCCTGAAGCAAACAATGATATACAGTATCTATTTAAGCATCAGTTTTCAATTCTTTTGGATATACATGTATGAGTGAGATAACTGTATCAGATGATAATTCTATTTTAACTCTTATGCACAGTGACTGTACCATTTCTCTTTTCCACTAGCAATGTAAAGTTTTCCAATTTCCTCACATCGTCACCAATGTTTGTTATTGTCTGTTTCATATTATAGCCATCTTAGTTGGTGTGAGCTCTGGTGGCGTAGTGCCTAAAACATTTGATTGCTAACCAGAAGGCTGGCAGTTCAAACCCACCACCCACTCCTTGGAAGGAAGACTGGACAATCTACTTCCGTAGAGATACTGCCTTGGAAACCAACAGAGGGGTCACTACGAGTCAGAAATGACTCAAGGGCAGTGAGTTTGGTTTTTTCACTTTTGATGTGCATTTCTCCAATGAGCATATTTTTATGTGCTTATTGGCCATTGTATATCTTTTTTGGAGAAATATATGTTCAAGTCTTTTGCCTGTTTTTAAATTAAGTTGTTGAGCTCTTTATTGTAGAGTTCAGAGGCTCTATAAATTCTGAATAACCCCTTACCAGATACATGATTTGCAAATATTTTCATCTAGTGATTGGATTTTCGGCTTACTTTCTTGATAGTGTCCTTTGATGAACGAATTTTTTAATTTTGATAAAATCCAATTTATCTATTTTTGTTGTTGTTGTTGCCTGTGGTTTTGGTGCCACATTTGAGAAACCATTGCCAAATCCACTTGGAAACACTCACACTGTCTTAACCTAAGAATCAGCCCTGATCACCAAGGGCTGCATAGACTACTGCGTGGATGGTTGACAACTAAAAAGGAAAACATCAAAGGAGACAAACTGAGCTGTGGACTTTTAACCATCAGAGATCACAGCCATTTTGAATGTTTACAAGTGGTATGGCCATTTTGGATCTTTAAAGCAGCAGTGTTCCCATTCCAATCCCAGGGACCTAAGAATAGGCTCCACTTGCTGAGGACAGCAGGGACACACTGGAGGCTGATGGCTGAAAACGTTTGATATTCCCCCTGTTACTCTTATATCCCACACTCTCTTGATGAAGAGAGGCATGGTCATCCCCCACCTCTGCCTGTCTTCTGGATTGGTAGGAATAACATCCCAGTCTATGTGCTCTGATGGAACAGATGCCTTGCCCTACCCACCCATCTATTTGTTTTTCGTTTTTTATCTTTTGCTTGTTTTTAAAGTCATTGTATTCTCTTTCTTCCTTTTTTTGTTTTTATTCTTTTATTTTCCCGTCCTAGGTTCTAGTTTTGGGGTTTTTTGTTTTCTGTTTTTTTCTGTTCCCTTTTCCTGTTTCCCAACTTTTTTCTTTCTTGTGGTTCTTCCCATACCTTGGTTATTTGTGTATGTGTGTTTGTTTCTTTTGCATTTTCACATTTTTTTTCTTTATTATTCTTTTACTCTAATTCTTTTCTCTTATTATCTGTGCCCCAGATATTGTAGGCTTTCTTTTTCCTTTTCTCTGTTTTTCTATTAGTGTTTTCTTTTTAGCCATTTTAAAGTATTTCTTTAAATAGTTCTCATTTATTGCCTTTTTTTTTTTTTTTTACAATATATACCAAAAGAAAATAAATAAAATACTTGGGAATAAACCTCATTAGGGACACAAAAGACCTGTACAAAGAAAACTACAATGTACTACTTCAGAAAACCATAATAGATCTACGTAAATGGGAGAATATACCATGCTCATAGATAGGAAGATTGAACATTGTGACAATGTCAGTACTACCCAAAGCAATCTATACATTCAAGGCAATCCCAATCCAGATCCCAACAACATTCTTTAAGGATAAGGAAAACCAGTCACTAATTTTATATGGATGGGAAAGAGACCTTGAATAAGCAAAGCACTATGAAGAAGAAAAGCAAAGTAGGAGGTCTCACACTCCTGGATCTTAAAACCTACTATACAGCCACAGTAGTCAAAACTGTCTGGTATTGGTACAAGGACAGATACATTGACCAGTGGAACAGAATTGAGAACCCAGAAATAGATCCATCAATCTAAGGTCAGCTGATTTCTGACAAAGGGATGAAATCCATTACATGGGGAAAAGATTGTCTATTTAACAAATGCTGCTGGCAAAACTGGATATCCATTTGCAGAAAAATGAAACAGTTTTTATACATCACACCATTCACAAAAACTCACTCCTGATGGATCAAAGACTTAAATATGAAACCTAAAACTGTAAAGTTCCTCAAGGGAAACTAGGGTTAAATTTAGGGGCCCTGATACAGGGCTTAAATAGACTATCAAGCATAACCCCAAACTCACAAACAGCAGAAGATGAACTAGATGAATGGGACCTTTTAAAAAATAAAATTTTATATGCTTCAAAAGACTTCTTAAAAAAAAATAAAAAGAACCTGTAGATTGGAGGGAAATAATTGGCAATGACATATCTGACAAGGGAATTATCTCTGAAATTTATAGAAAACTCCAACAATACATGAAGTAATGTTCATGATCATTAGCCATTAGCAAGATGAAATCAAAACAACAATGAGATACCATCTGGCCCCAACACTAATAGCAAAGTACAACAAGACAGAAAATAACAAATGCTGGAGAGGATGTGGAAAGATTGGGGCTGTCATACACTCTTGATGGGACTGTAAAGTGATACAACTACTGTGGAAAGCAATATGGTGATTCCTTAAAAAGTTAGTGTGTTGGATTGGGTTCTCTAGAGAAACACAAAAACCAGCAAAGTATATATATATATATATATATATATATATATATATATATATATATATATATATAGAGAGAGAGAGAGAGAGAGAGAGAGAGAAATTTATCTTAGATAAATGGCTCACAAGCGTGTAGAAGCC
>NW_006921609.1:3978813-3980084 GCF_000298275.1 Orycteropus afer afer | reverse complement strand
CAGTCATGTGATCCATCATGGGAACTACCACTCACAACTGGAGTCCAGCCAAGTTGACACATCTTCAACTATCACAGTTAGAATTAGAAATACTATTTGATACAGCAATCTCATTACTAGGTATATATCCTAAAGATGTGAGAGTCAGGACACAAACAGATATATGCATATCAATGTTCATCGCAACACTATTCACAATAAAAAAAGAGATGAAACAACCTAAGTGCCCATCAACAGAAGAATGGATAACCAAACTACAGTACATGCACAAGTTATGGTACATACAATGGAGTATTTTTATGTAACACTAAAGAATAATGTACAATCTGCTAAACATTGCCTAGTGTGGATGAACTTGGAGGATATTATACTGAGTGAAATAAGTCAATCACAGAAGGACAAATATTGTATTAGCTCACTATTATAAAAAGTCAAGGAAAAGTTTACATATGGAAGGAAACTTTCCTTGTTGGTTACCAAGGGTGGGAGGGGAGAGGAAGGAACACTGCTAGATAGGTAGAGACAAGTACTGATATGGATGAAGGGAAGGGCACTGTACCAAAAGTGCTGATCAATGGTGGCATTGAGGAAGAGCAAGACATACAGAGGTGCATGGGAGGTACAGACAACAGTGGTGAAACCTTTTTGCCTATGCAGTACTGTGTTGTCAGTGATGGCAAGCATTGATCTATGGACAGATAGATGGGTGGACAGGCTGAATGATCAGTTATGTCTAGGCAGGGGGACATGTCTCCATATCATATATAGGGTTGGCAGACAATGTTTCTACAAGAATATTTGTATGCACTGTAAAAATATCCAGATGTATGTTAGAGTTGACAAGGGACAAGTTTGTGGTCACTTCTTGGCCACAGCCAGCTACCCAGAGGGAGTGAATGGTTGGACCTGTGGTCTTGGGACTATGGTCACAGAGGACATCAAGCTCAATTGGAAGACATACTACACAAAAACATTGTTCTATATCCTACTTTGTTGAGTAACAACTAGGGTCTTAAAAGCTTGCAAGCAGCCATCTAGATGCAACAATAGGTCACTTCTCATCTAGAGCATAGAAGAATGAAGAAAACCAAAGACACATGGAAACAATTAATCCAAGGGACTAGTAGACCATGTGATCCTCAGCCTAAATGACCATGAGACCAGAAGAACTAGATGGTGCCAGCTACCACTAGCAACCACTCAGAGGCAGGGGATCAATGCAGGAGATTCTGGGTAGAGTGGGAGAACAATGTGGAACAAAACTCAAAACC
>NW_006921609.1:3976274-3978178 GCF_000298275.1 Orycteropus afer afer | reverse complement strand
TTTTTTTTTTTTGGTTTACTCATCAGTAAGTTGAAATTAGAAAGTATGAATGGAAAGTGTTCATATCAAGAAGGGAAATAAAAAAACTATAGTTGAGTAAGTTTTGCATAGTTTTCTACATTTATAAGAATAAAGGAGCCCTGGTGGCACGGTGGTTAAACACTATGCTGCTAACTGAAAGGTCAGCAGTTTCAGCTTCCCAGACACTCTGAAGGAGATAGATATGACAATCTACTTCCATAAAGATTATAGTCTTGGAAACTATGAAGCAGTTTTACTCTGTCCTAGAGGGTTGCTATGAGTCAGAATCAACTCAATGGTAATGGGTTTGGTTTTGAGTAAGAACAAAGTTCATATACACGCACAAACTACTGTAGGTGAATTATCTAATTTTGGTGATTTTACACACAATTTAAACACTTTTATATTTGCATTTAAAAGTGGCATTGCAGAAGATAAACAAGAGTAATAAAATTCATTCTAGTATTTAAAATTTTAATATTTCCTTACATAAAACAATACTAAATAGCAAATTAAAAACACCATGACAACTCAGAGACAAACCATAAGAAATAGGAAAAAACTTTATGCTTCAGAGTCTTTAGTAGGATCTTATTTCCTGCTTTTTGAACAAGAGGTGACACATTTTTATTTTGCATGTGGCCCCACAAATTATGCAATTGTCTGTGCACGCTGGCTATCTGATTAGTCTGAATATAAGATAACTGATGCAGAAGTGGGTTGCATTAGCATCAAAACCTTGGAGGAATTAAATCTTATTTCTGCTATTCTCTCCTGAAGACATCTTAGTTCTAAATATTCACTGCTTCTTGCTGTAATGGCATCATGCAAGTCTCAAAGCTGCTTTTGTTCTGCTAGGACTTAAAGCTCTAGATAATCTGCTTTTTTTCATATATAAAAAATTATGTCCTCTATTCCTCATGTTACCTAGACTCTGTAACTTTTGGTTCAACCTTACCAAGCCACAGATCAACCTCTCTCAGATTAAATAAAACAGGAGGCTAGTGTGTGCAACCTGCTGAACCCTGTGACCAAATGCCTGAATAAATCTTTTGTGGCCTTAATTACAGGTAATACCATGTTAAATTTAACTCCAGCAGATGTTCCTTATGAAAAAATGTGATACCTCAATCATTTTAATGGAAATTTTGAGATTCAAGCATTTATGGTAGGAACTAAGAATTATAAATTCCTGAAAGTTGACCACAGTTTACAAACTGTTTTAGTAGATCCATTTTTAAAAGTGTTGGTAGTGGGGTGACTAAATATATGGATTTACTTTAAAAAAATAATAAAACAAATAAACAAGTTGTGTTGCTTTATACTTCCAATTAATTATTAAAAGTAAGTTCCCCTGTAATCCAGCTCTCCAAAGTTGCCTTAAGGACCAACAAAAAGGATTGGATCAATACATGTTAGACAGGATTCTAGACCCCCTTTCACATCACTGCTCCAGACTTAGCAATTACAGGTAGTAAACTAGACCTCCATATAAGCTTTTGTTTGAAGAAACCATTCTGAAAATTAAAGAAAAACACAGCAAATAGCAACAACCAAACTATCTCCATCACATCACATGATAACCTGATCTAAAAAGACAAAAGGAATCAAAGATAAAGAGAATATGAAGGATTATCCAAATAAGTTACCTCTTTTAACAATTATTTTTATAAGCATAGATAGAACAATTACAATAATGCATTTTATACTTCTTTCTTCTTAAATGGAGACTTTTAACTTGTCTTAATAATAGGAATCATTGGAGTAATATATGTTGTTGTTGTTATGTTGTTGTTATGTGCCGTCGAGTCGGCCCCGACTCATAGCGACCCCTCCTTGGGTTTCCGAGGCAGTATCACTACGGAAGTAGGATTGCCCAACCT
>NW_006921609.1:3973779-3975369 GCF_000298275.1 Orycteropus afer afer | reverse complement strand
AAGGCACTTGACTGCTAACCAGAAGGCTGGCGGTTCAAACCCACCAGCCACTCCTCGGAAGGAAGGTTGGGCATTCCTACTTCCGTAGTGATACTACCTCGGAAACCCACGGAGGGGTCGCTATGAGTCGGGGCCGACTCGATGGCAAATAACAACAACAACAACAAGCCCTGAGAAGTTACCTTTGTCCTAGTTTTCTATCCCTGAGAACTTTTACTTTTATCAGGTTGATTGTCATGTCCTAGGTAAGCTAGAAACACCTTGTTTTGATACTGTTTGGTCATGGGCTCCAGTTTGCCCTGTGATTGGTATGCAACTTACAGAGATTGGTCAATATACTAGACAAATGAAGTAAATTGTACTTATTATGCAAATGAAAAGTCTGTGGCCTACTAAGAGGGGTTTGTTGCCCTGGTGAGAGTGCCATGCCTATAAATTGGCAAATGATTTGTGTATTTAAGCTGCCAGCTCTACAGAGATTTGTCAGACGGAAGGAAACAGGAAGAGAAACAGTAAAAAGGGGCAGAAGGAAGAAAAGAGAGAAAAGAGAACATGCAGAAGAAGAGAGGTGGCAAAATACCATCTCAAAGAGCTGTAACATGGGTCAAGGGCTGTAATACTTCCTCAAAGAGCTGTAACATGGGTCAAGGGCTGTAATGTTGATAATGGCAACAGGCTCAAAAGGGGCCTAGTGGCAGAGCCAGGGGTGACAGACAGCAGGACCAAGGGAAGCCTATCCTGAGGTGTTGAGAGGGGACTTTCCTCAGAGTGCCAAGAAGTGGTTGTCATCAGGGGGCTGAAAGAAGCCTATACTCAGAAGGCCAAGAGGAGTCCTGCTTTGCTGAGAGGAGCCGAGAGAGCTGTCCTTCACTGAAGAAGAGAGACCATTCTTTCTGATCCTGATCTTGATTTTGAGCCTATGGTTCTCCATCCCACATTATTCTCTGCTCCTTAATAAACCACTTAACTGTAAGTACGGTCTGTGAGTTCTGTGTAACCATCACAATGGATTATCAAACCCAAAAGAGAAGTAGAGTGCCAGGAAGGGATCCCTGGTGTCAGAACTAGTAAAAATTTGGAGAGTGGTGATATGTCTGACCTCCTCCTCATTGGGATCAGCCTTGGACTGATTTTTTTATTAGTATTGTTCCCGCTGAAGTTAGGCAAGGTTTGAAATCACCCCTTTACAACTGTACAAATGTTTGTATTGATTTTCACTTCCATCAGTAATATAACAGGATATTTATATCCATATATCCTTGCCAGTTCTGGGTAATATTTTTGGATATATTTTTCAATTTGGTGAAACAAATGGTTGTTCTTTTTGCATACTTTAGTATTTTTCTTTGATTATTAATGCAAATTGATCACAGAAAAAAGCATACACAGAATACTTGGGAGATATATATATCTAGTTTTCTACCCCTGAGAACTTTTACTTTTATCAGGTTGATTGGCATGTCCTGGGTAAGCTAGAAACACCTTGTTTTGATACTGTTTGGTCGTGGGTTCCAGTTTGCCCTGTGATTGGTATGCAACTTACAGAGATTGGTCAATATACCAGACAAATGAACAAATGAAGTAAATTGT
>NW_006921609.1:3972512-3973679 GCF_000298275.1 Orycteropus afer afer | reverse complement strand
CAGAAGGAAGGTTGGGCAATCTACTTCCATAGTGATACAGCCTTGGAAACCCAAGGAAGGGTCGCTATGAATTGGGGCTGACTCGATGGCACATAACAACAACATAAAACACATATATATATATTGTTCTACAGAGAAACATCACTTGTGTGAACTGTATTTGTCATGCAAAGAGATAAAAATTTTGTTTGATTTGACTGTCTGTTGTGTCTTCATTAGCCATTGATATAAAGAGTCAGGAACAAACCACCACACACACCACTTATACACACATCCTGCAGGAATCATGGATCTATGTCCATAGATCAAATAGAAATAGATGAGTAAATGTATTGAGAGCCCAAACTTTTTCAAGTGTGAAAATAAGGGAAAATTTCTTGAGTGGACAAGAATTGTTCTATACATGATTAGGTAGCAAGAAATGAAACCAAGGAGAAATTCTCAAAACAGAATTTAAAGGCAGGTAAGGGGAGTTTGGGCTGTGAATCCAAGTTCCACGCAAGACACTACAGATTACAAAAGAAAAAGTGCTGGCCTGGAAGAACTTGAGGTTGAGTGCTGACATTTTTTCAAGCCCAGCTAACCAGGCAGGATATCTTATTGAAGATAAGCAGCTGAGCCTGTGAATTAGAGAAGTAAAGTACATTCTTTTGCAGCCCAAGTGAAAGGCATGATGAAGGTTATGAGAGATCTAGAACAGCAAAGAACTGATGTGCATCTATGTTAATGAGCAGGGCAAGTCTTGAACAGCAATGCCATATGGTAGCCTGACCAGAAATGGTATCTGTGGACAGAGCAGATTACAAATTACTCCCCACATTGGCTTTAAAAGCAAGATGTATGCCTTGAGACTGAGTAAAACTACAGAGTTCTAAGCTGAAGAATCAGTTCAAAGCAGTCAAATTAGAGGTTATTATCATTTTTTTCCAAAATTTTTATAGATGTTACTTGATATCAGATTGGTTCACAGCCACCTTATATATAACAGAATGAAATGGTGCCTGGTCCTGAACCATCTTTGATATTATCTTTGATATGTTTGAGACCACTGTTGAGGTTTATGTATCTACTCATCTAATTGAGGGTTTTTCCATATTTTCACTGACCCTCTACTTTACTACTTGGACTTTCCTGATGATGTGTCCAAAGTAAGACAAAGTCTCAACA
>NW_006921609.1:3971103-3971566 GCF_000298275.1 Orycteropus afer afer | reverse complement strand
TTTAGCCTGTCCACCTATCTATCCATCCATATACACCTGTTTGCCTTCACTGACAATACTCAGTACTGTATATGCATACTCTGTATGCATTCACTGACATACTCAGTACTGTATATGCAAAGGGGTTCATATTTGTTGTCTGTTCTTCCCATGTACCTCTCTATGTCTTTCTCATACTCAATGGTGCCATATTGATCACTCCTATTTGGAACATTGCCCTTCTCTTCACCCAAATCAATATTTATCACTATCTATCTAACAGCGTTCCCTCCCCTCCCCTCGAACCCCTGGTAACCAACAAAGAAAATTTCCTCCAATAGATAAACATTTCCTTAAGTTTTACAATAACTAACTTATACAATATTTGCCCTTTTGCGACTGACTTATTTCACTCAGCATAATGTCCTCCAAGTTCATCCACGTTATGCGGTGTTTTGCAGATTCTACATTATTCTTTAGCGTT
>NW_006921609.1:3963648-3969393 GCF_000298275.1 Orycteropus afer afer | reverse complement strand
GATACTGCCTCAGAAACCCAAGGAGGGGTCGCTATGAGTTGGGGCCGACTTGATGGCACATAACAACAACAACAACAACAACTTTGACATGGAAAAGAAACCTAAAATAGGAAAAGAAATGTTCTTAAGTTTTAATTTCCTAGGTCATCTAATATGAATTAGCAGCACTGAAGTCAAATAATATACTTGGAATTTAAATTTTATGAACTTTTGGCTTGCTGCCTGGCCTTGGTTTCTTTCTTTTAAAAATGTGGAAATACACAAATTAATGAATGAGTAGGATGTACCCCTTGCCATTGACAGAAAATTGTAAGAGAAAATGATTAGGTTTCATAAAGAAGAAAAACAATCAAATTAGAATATATGCAGGAAATAATTACAACATGTATGAAAGACCTTTCATGACATTAAGAAAGTAAGACTAACTAAATTGAGGAGTACACTGATTTAACTTGTGAGCCAATGAGTCAAGAAAAGTACATCTGTCATAATAGGAAACGTTTTGTCTAGAATCATGTAAATTTCTCTTTCTTCTCCTATGTTGTTGTTGTTGTTATGTGCCGTGGAATAGGACCCAACTCATAGCGACCCCTCCTTGGGTTTCCGAGGCATATCACTACAAAATTAGATTGCCCCATCTTCCTTCTGAGGAGTGGCTGGTGGGTTTCAACCACCAGCTTTCTGGTTAGCAGTCTAGTGTCTTAGACACTATGCTACCAGAGCTCCTTTCTTCTCTTATAAAATATGAATATTAATTATTTTGTATTAACTTAATTTTCCTTATTAAAATGGTTCCTTATTTCTAGTTATGTACCAAATCTTCAACTTATTTGAAATGACTACAGGTTAAAATCTATGGAAGAATATAAAATTACACACACACCAAATGTAATCATTTATGTATGTATATCACATCCTGTGGGAGCTCTGGTAGTGTAATGCCTAAGGCACTTGACTGCTAACCAGAAGGCTGGAGGTTCAAACCCACCAGCCACTCCTAGGAAGGAAGGTTGGGCAATCTACTTCCATAGTAATAGTGCCTCAGAAACCCAAGAAGGGGTTGCTATGAATCGGTCCGCCTCGATGGCACATAGCAACAACAACAACAACAACAACATCACACCCTATTATTTTGGAGGTCTTGATTTGAAATTTATCTCATTTTCCCTGAAAAGAATATGGAAAAGATAAAGAAATAATTGTAGCAGGTGTTGTAGAAACACAATAATGAGGTACCCTGTGTTCTATTTTCTTACCATTTTTCTAGGAGTCTAAAATTCAATTTGATACCAGATCTGCACACAAAAAAGTAGAGTAGAAACATGGTATTTTTTACCTTGAGATTCAAGGATGGGAGGACAGTAGATAGGATCTGGCATTTTTGGACATCTCAACACACTTTTCCTTCGATGATCTCGCAAATAATATAAATGTTATCTTAAAAAAACAAACCAAACTTACTGCCATGGAGTCGGATCCAACTTATAGTGACCCCTCCTTGGATTTCCGAGGCAGTATCACTACGGAAGTAGATTGCCCCATCTTCCTTCCGAGGAGTGGCTGGTGGGTTTGAACCACCAGCTTTCTGGTTAGCAGTCAAGTGCTTTAGGCACTACGTTATTAGAGCTCCCTTAGGCACTATAGGGACTCAAATAATATAGCTACCTACAACTGGCTTAACTGAGACACAGAGAAAACAGAAGTCCAGATAATAGTTCTGTGATGATCACTGTGCCTGTAGCTTACAGCTGCTCTATTTGCTGAATGACATGCCTTGCCAGTAGTATACACTCAAAAATTATCTGTGAAATGGATAAATAAAAGTAGGCACACATAGTATCATTAGTTCAGCCTGGTTTAACTGCATTTTTTCCTTTTTCTACATAATCCAACTCCTCACAAGTGTGTTCTAGATCTCCAGAACAGTACTCTCATATCAGCTGTGGTGAATTTTCTCAAATTTGAGAAGAGACAATCAAACAAGAACTGTTTCATCTTGCCACCACAGACAATTATCAGCACCCCTGCCATCTGTACCAAACTTCCTGTTTTCTCTTGTTACAACCAACAAAGTCTATGTTTTCCAATCAAAGGCTATCCTCTACACTTTTCTGCTCATGCCTAAATGGATTTCAACTATCTCTTATGATCGACTGTCTACGGCAACATTCCTAGGGGCATCAACTTTCTATGGGAAAATTCCCAGTGGCATATCAATATGCCTTAGTATTGTCTATCCTCTTTACTCATGCCTCTTTCAGCTGCAGCCCTATTTCTTTCTTCCCCTTTCGCGTATAGTCAGAGTTGATCATTCATGACCTCTATTCTCTCAATCCATTCCACTCAGCATTTTTTCCACTGTGTCACCCTAGAAGAGCTTTCCAAAGTCACCTAAAACCACAATCACATAAAATCCAATCCCTCATGGTAGTCTACTGCTCATCAGTACTTGACATAAATGACCATTCATCTCCACCCATTTTTTAACAAATATGTATTGAATATTTACCATCAATAGGCACATTCTAAATGCTGGGGATACAGAGGTGAAAAAAACAGAAAAATACACTTGCCTGTTAGAATGGAGTTTGCATTCTTATATAGAACCAAAATTAAACAACATAAATAAGTAAAATATATGGCCTATTAGGTAGTGATAACACCTAAGAAGAAATACAAAAGAGGAAAAAAGAATAAGGAGTATGTATTGAGGACAGAGCTTGGACTCTTACATAGAAAGGCCAGAATAGTCCTTTCTAAGAGGTAATATTTGAACAAAGGGCTGAATGAAGAATATGCCTTTTCTGCCATTGTTGTTAGTTGCCATAAAGTCACCTCTGACTTATGGTGGTCTTGTGTATAACAGAATGAAATGTTGCCCGGTCCTGTGCCATCTTCCTGACCATTGGTATTTTTTACTCCAATGTTCATAGTTATTGTAGTGCCTTCCAACCTAGGATCTTCATCTTCTGGTTTATCAAACAATATTCTATTATAATCCATAAGAGTTTCAAGGGCTGAATTTGGAAGCACATCACCAGATCTGTCTTCCTAGTTGGTCTTGGTCTGAAAGCTCTGCTAATACCTGTTCATCATGGGTGACCATACTGGTGTGTGAAGTACAGGTGGCACAGTTTCCAGCATCACAGTAACACTCAAGCCTACACAGTAAAACAAACTGACAGACAAGTTTCTTATCTAGGAAAAGATAATTGCAGATAGAGGACAATAACAACATGTGCAAAGGGCAGTGGTGTAATTAATATGTTTAAGAAAAATCAAGAATACCAATATGAAAAAGGTTAAGCAAGAAAAAAAGAGATGGAAAGAGATGAAGTCAAACCAAACTTACTAACATCAAGTTGGATCTGACTCATAGTGACCCCTTCTTTGGTTTCCGAGGTGGTATCATACTACGGAAGTAGATTGCCCAGTCTTCCTTCTGAGGAGTGGCTGGTGGGTTTAAACCACCAGCTTTCTGGTTAGCAGTAAAATGCCTTAGGCACTATGCCACCAGAGCTCTCAGAGATGAGGTCAGACATATAAATGAGGGTCAATCTACAGTAAGTGTTTCTTGGTTTTTATTCTAAATGACATGAGAAATCATCTGAATATTTTTTTGCAGTGGAGAGATTGAATCCTTGTTTAATAGAATCACTCCAGCTGTTTTGATGTGTATAAGCTATGCAGAGATGAATGCAAAAGCAGGAAGATCATGAGATTACTATTGCAATAATGAAAGGAATACATGATTGTGGTATGGAAAGCATTATAGTGTGGAAGTGGTAAGAAGTAGTTCGATTCTGGATACATAATTCGAGGCAGAGCTCAAAGGATTTGCTGAAAGGTTAAGATGTGAGAGAAAGTGAGAGTCAAAGATGACTGTAAGGCTTCTGACTTTGGGAACTAATGATTTACTGAAATGGGAAAAATTGTAAAAGAGGAGTGTGTCAAGGAATTATATGGAGCTCTATTTTGGATATGTTACATTTGAAATTCTTATCAATTATCCAAGTGGAAATATAGATAAGAATCTGGAGTTTAGGAGAGAAGGTTGGGCTGGAAGTAAGTTTGAGAAGATAAGATAATCAGACATGGAGACTGAGACAGAGCTGCCACTCAGTTGGAAGAACAGATAAGTGTGGTGACCTGAAAACAAAGAGAGGAAGTTCTTTCAAGGAACAGTATAATCAATACATCAGATGGTAAGGATACATTAAGAGAGGTGAGCAATGAGCACTGAACATGAATTCAGCACAATGATCTGAGAGATCAGTGACAAGTGGATAGGCTGGTGAAAACAATTGTCAAGGGGTTGAGATTTGTTGTTAGAAGCCGTTGAGTTGATTTTGATTCATAGCAACCTCATATGACGGAGTTGAACTGCCCCAGTACACTGAGAAAGATTTTCTTGGCTGTAATCTTTATGGAAGCAGATTTCCAAGTTTTTCTTCCACTGAGCTTCTAAGTGGATTCTTACTGCCAACCTACAGTTAACAGCCTAGCACTTAACCATTGAGCCAGCAGGATCCTTGAGCTGACACTACCAGAGAGAAATCAGAGACAGAAAGTGCAAAAAGCTATTCCAAGCAGTTTTACTATTGAAAGGGGAGTAAAAGGTGGCAGGAATAAGATGGAGAAATGAAGTTAAGAGAAATAAGATCATGTTTGTACTGATGGGATAGATTAAGTAGTCAAGGGGAAACTAAAGTTGAACAAAAGAGTGTGGGAGTGTGAATTGATTTATCCTTTACTTTGTTGTTGTTGTTGTTATGTGCCATCGAGTCAGCCCTGACTCATAGTGACCCCTCCTTGGGTTTCCGAGGCAGTATCACTACGGAAGTAGGATTGCCAACCTTCCTTCCAAGGAGTGGCTGGTGGGTTTGAACTGCCAGCCTTCTGGTTAGCAGTCAAGTGTCTTAGCCACTATGCTACCAGAGCTCCCTTATCCTTTACTAGGCAAGAATAAATAGATGGAAGATAATAGATGGGCTGGTCTTAGCTAGTAAACAGGCATCCACATAACAAAAGAGAAGATATATTATTGTACATCATAACAGGGAGTGGTGTGGCTGGAGAAGTCTTGTTAAAGTCATCTCCTGATTGCTTCCATTTTCTCAGTGAAATTGAAAGCACATTTTTGAGCTGTGGGAAAGAAATGTTAGAGATTATAGAAGAGGAGAGAAGGTATAAAATAGTTATTTAGCAAAGTGAAAAGTAACTAGATGAAAAAATGTAAAATTATTAGCCAGCTTTTCCAGGCATTAAGAACCCACTTGAAGTTTGAGATCATGTGTTAATGATACCAGCACATTAGCTATTCTGGGTGCCCCATACCACATCTCCTTGAAATGCTCCTGATTCAGCTACAGTTATGGTGGACAATTTTCATACACTCATAACATTTCAATTCAAGCTCCTACTGAGTCTCCCAGTTGCTCTCCAACAGGTTTTTTTTTTTTTTTTTTACCCCAATCCATGGAAATTTGCCCAGGCCTGGTATGCCCTACATTCCAGAAGGGTGAGAGAATTAATCATCTAGTGACAATTTTTTTATCACTCTTCTGCCAGTTTGTAAAACTGTGGTAGCTTGTGTTTTCCACTTGTGCTGCTGGAAACTATGACACCAGTATTCTGAATACTAGCAGGGTCACCCATGGAGCACAGGTTTCACAAAAGTTTCCAGACTAAGACACACTATGAAGAAGAACCTGGCAGTCTATTCCTGAAAAAAAAAAAAAAAAA
>NW_006921609.1:3961393-3962898 GCF_000298275.1 Orycteropus afer afer | reverse complement strand
ATCAAATCAATTACATCTGTGGGAAGAGATGATGGAGAAATTCAAAATCATTAGTCAGAGTAAGACCAGGGGCCAACTGTAGAACAGATTATCAATTGCTCACAAAGACAGAGATAATCAGATGTGTGTGCCTCCTGATGTCAGTACTCTTTACCACCTCTAAAATAAATTTTCTTGCCAGAAAATCAAACCTGAGTTGGCTCAAGCCATTAGATATAACTACTATCTCCAAAGAACTAGAAAGAACAGAAAATATATTACATGACCCAACAGGAATATAATTAACATTATCCAGAATGTGGAAAATTCCAGAAGATAAAAATGACACAGTTTCTTCAAGAAAAACAAACTCTAAGAGAAAAAACAAAGGAGACAGAATGTGTGTGACTGTGTGTGTGTGTATGAGAGAGAGAGAGAAAGTGAAAGAGACAGAGAAGCAGGTTTACAGATTAGAAGATATTTAAGAGATATACCAATATATGTAGCCACAAATAATCTGTGCAGCTATTGTTAGAATATTTATTCAAACAAAGTGATTAAAACTTATAGGACATTTGGAAAAATTTGAGCACTAACTGGATATTTTCTGATATTAAGGAATTATGCTTACTGTTGTAGTTGTGATAACTATAATGTGGTTTTTTAATAGATTTTATCTATTATTAATATAAAATAATTAGTAAGTAAATAAAATTGTATATGGTGTTAATTGGTGATTATATGATTGTTTGAAAATAATCTGGTAGAAGGAGGGGGAAGGAATAAATACAGACATAAATAAATGAGCATGACTAGAGAAATTTGAGGGGATGATGGTTAAATGTGAGTTCATCCCACTATTGTCTCTACTTTTGTTTATGTTTAAAATTTCCCATAATAAAAAGTTTTTAAACCTCTATTAAAATTTACTGTCACAATGATTATAAATGTAGTAAAAAACAAATTCCTGGAGTTCCAGCCATATGGCGGACTAGGCAGAAGGACAGCACAGACCCTCTTCAACAAAGAAAAGAGAAATCAATTAACACAGACACAGAAGATAATCTTGGACCCCTGAGCCTTGAAGGGAAGGATACAGAAGTGGACTAAACCCAAATAGCAGAAGAATTTGTGTGAAAATACCTAAAAAAAGAAGAAATACAGCGCTGCGGTCTGACAGCAACATGAGTGACCCTGACGGTACAGCCAGCTTGGACATTCCCGACTGGCAGTAGGACCTAAGAATTAACCTAAAAATCACCCTGCTAGCCAGGGACTGCACAGACTGTACATGGTGGCTGGGGAACAAACAGAGAAGGTGAAGACAAAGGTGGGCTGAGTTGTGGACTTTTGCCAGTCAGGAGGATACCACCATTTTGTAGGTTTAAAAAGCGGCCTGACTATTTTAGGTATTTAAAGAGACAGCACTCTCGCAGATTTCTGGGGCTTAAGAACACGTTCTGCTTTCCAGCAACCCCAAGGACACTCGGGGCCTACAAGACTGAAAAGCAATGGGCCAATGATAA
>NW_006921609.1:3948754-3959028 GCF_000298275.1 Orycteropus afer afer | reverse complement strand
GGAGGGGAGCTGTTGCATTGTGGTAAACTGTGGTCAATGACATGAGACAAAGTATATGTGAATTGCTGTATGGAAAGTGAATTTGCTCTGTAAATCTTCACCCAAATCACAATAAATAAAAAATTTAAAAAACTAAAAAATAAATTTAAAAAAATTGCTATAGACATGGAAAGAGGAGTGACTTAAAATATCAAAAGTATTCTCATTGACATTATTTTAATAGAAAAATAATACATCTTAAGAACAGAACAACGAAGTGGACCAGTTGCTTCTTCTTGTCAAAACTTTACTTGAGCTTCTTTTAAAGATAGCTATTTCATCAAAAATAAATAAATGAAATTGTTACAATTGCAATGCCTTTGTATTAATTAAAAGTCAACTTTAAAACATTTGTTCAGCAAACAAGTGAAATTCAACTCATAATTTTCTGAAAACATACTACTTTTCTCCAGCTTTTCTCATTTCATATCACGATTGTGTGGTATTTTTAAGGAACACATTTCGCCAAGTGGAAAATTTTTTTATATGCTATAAAAGATAAAGACCTCCCCACCCCCAGGGCTGTTTCACACTTTAACTTGTTTTGATTTCTGAGAATTAATCGCTCATCCTTGTTCATATCTTTGGATTTGTTTTGTTCTGATAAAGAAAAAAAAAAATCATACTGAGAGGAACTTTAAAATCATCAAAATTTTCCAAAGATGTGACTCCTATAATCAGCCCGCGGCCAACGCCAGTTATTTTAGACCCATCCTTAGTCTTCTGGACAAGCTTCCGCAAACTGGACAACTGGCACGCCTCCTCAGCAGTACCAGCTTCTGACTACCATTCCCTTGGTTTGAAACTCAAGGTCTTCTTTTGGCACTAACGCAGCTTTTCTTGGAAGGTGGAAGATTACTAAGCAGAAGCCTTGTCAAATGCAGTATGTGAGAACCCATCTGAGAAAAAGGTCACTCTGACCCTGAATGAATGCCACAGAAAACCATTTGAGCCATTATCCTTTAGATCTGGACTTCAAACCAAGAGGAAAGAGTTCACAATTCCCAAAGTTTTTCCTGCCCTTCAGGTTGGGACAAGGAAAATAGAACCAAAGCCTCCTGTCATTTTCTCTTCATTATCCTCCTTCCATGGTCATAGATTTTCAATTTAGTTAAAAGGCAGGGAAATAGAGTTACACAGAAGGACACAAATAAGGCAGCTTTGCATTCATGGAGGACAGGGAAGTATAGAGTTCACCAAGGGCTGCAAATATCCTTTCCCTTTCAGCCACAACACATCCAGTAACTTAGTTATTACAAACTAACCACATTTCATAGGTGATAAAAAGAGATAGGCCATAGGCCACCTCAGAATTCTGTCTGGGAGTAGATCACAAAGTGAATAAAGGAGGAATCTCTTGCTGGGACTGGTCTCTTTCAGACCGTTGGCCCAACACTCTTCCTATGGAAGTTGTTCAAAGCTATCAAAGAATTCTCCAGTCTTTCTGAAATTCTCCCACTCTCCTCTACCCTAATCTTACTTAAACCTAAAAAGGAAATGAGTAA
The DNA here is from genome assembly GCF_000298275.1 of Orycteropus afer afer. Taxonomy (NCBI): domain Eukaryota; kingdom Metazoa; phylum Chordata; class Mammalia; order Tubulidentata; family Orycteropodidae; genus Orycteropus; species Orycteropus afer. The sequence continues at coordinate 3,957,484 of NW_006921609.1, read as the reverse complement.
AGAACTTCAAGCTCTTCTTTAAACACTCATTTGTCTGGTGAATCCTCAGCAAGGAGGGAGGCCTCCCACCTCTCAAGGAGCCCACTGACCACGCACAGATTCCGATGAGGCGTGGGGATCCCTATTGTGGCCAGCTGGTAATAACGCTCAGGAATGCACTATCTACCCCTCAAACCAGCACACACTGTAAAATAATTGTTTTCACATTTCTCCAATAAAATCCAGACAATAAATCTGATTTCTTTTACAGTTTTAATAGTGGAACTATGTTTGTGATATTAAAAAAAAAAAAAAAAATAGTTCCTGTCAAAATGCTGCTTGATACACAAGTACTCATCAATTTCAGGATCCGTTGTCAAAGGAAACAATTGCAGAACATAACAATATGGTGATATAGAGAAAATAATAACTCAATGTAACATATGGTTTTAGTCTACAGGGAAGATATGTGAATATATTTAAGCCAATATTTATACCAAAACGAACAGAAAGTTCGGGAAGCCATGGTACAAATGCTGTTAGAAGAGAATTAAGTAAAAACCGACTTTTTTTTTTTCCAGTGGGAATGGTTCCCAGCTTTGCACAATAACAGAGACTTGTGGGATGTTGTAGCAGTTCCTAATACTAGGACAATTCCTAATTCTTCCTCTTAGAGAATTGAGTGATATTTTACACGATGAACAGTTTATAAAGGTAACACAAAGAGGCTTTGTGAGAGTTTGGTTAGAAAATAAGAGTTGGACAGTAAAGCTTATTGTAAGCAGTTTGAAATATTATTTAGAAGGGAAAGAAGGCATTTGTCATCCCTGATTCATCACATCTCATTTTATGCTTTGACCTCAAGTTGGTGCTCATCAAATTTTGACTTAAAAGAACTCTGACAATTCAAGATTCTGCTGAAATTCTTCTTCTTCCCAGATCAATCTACCAATAAGACTCTTCCCTTAACATAATTCTCATATTTATGAACTAGCTTTTACTGTATAGTTTTATCATGCTCATCATCAGTGTGTAATAATTAAAAGCACGTTAAAAGAGTTGACAGGACATATTTATTTAATGTATCCTGTAAAAGTAATTCAATTGCATTGCCATTCCCAAAGTAAATGCTGAAGAGAGGAGAATTTAAATTCAACTTGATTTACCCAATAATGAAAAATACATACAAGGCAATTAAATGTTCTGGATGTTGATATGGAAAATAATAAACAGATTATTACTAAAGATTAAGAGGCTTTCTTAAGATTTAAAGCAATTCCAAATGTATGGTAAAAAAAAAAAAAACCCAAGCTCTTCACAGCCAGGTACCCAGAGGGACCCAGTAATTGAACCTGTGGGCTCGGGACCATAGTAACAGGGGACATCAAGCTCAATTGGCATAATATACTACACAAAACATTTTTCCACCTCCTACTCTGGCAAGTAGTGACTGGGATGTTAAAAGCTTACAAGCAGCCATCTAGATGCAACAATGGGTCTCTCCTCATCCAGAGCAAAGAAGAATGAAGAAAACCAAAGATTCATGAAAAGTATTAGTCCTAGAGACTGGTACACAAATGTGATCCACAGTCTATAAGACTATGAGACCAGAAGAACTAGATGGTGCCCAGATACCACTGTAAACCACTCAAAGGGGGATCTATTTAGGAGATCCTGGATAGAGAGGGAGAACAATGTGGAACAAAACTCAAAATCATTTGGGGAAAAAAAAAAAAAAAACAGGGAACCAGGTTTGCTGGTCTGATACAGCCTTGTGGAACCACTGAACTGTGGTCCCTAGCTGCCCTTCAGGTCTGGAAGTGAACCCATACCTGTGGCTTTTAGCCAAACAAAAGACAGGCATATGAGTTGAACATTTACCTGAGGTAGATATACTCCTTGTAGAAAATAATCATGGGAGAAAGAAGGGCTGGGTATGCACAGGGAGACAGCTCAGGGGACAGGAGTGCATGGAGGAATGGACATAGGGAAGAGGTAACTATCAGGAGGAAGTGGGAGAGGAGCTGTTTCATTGGGGTAAATTGTAGTCAACGTCATGAGACAGAGTGTATGTGAATTACTGTATGGAAAGTGAATTTGCTCTGTAAATTTTCACCCAAATCACAATTAAAAGAAAGAAAATCCTAAGGAACACAGTTCTACTCTGACACACATGGGGTCACTATAAATTGGAGTCTACTTGACCAAAAAAAAAAAAGAAAACCAAACTCACTGCTGTCAAGTCAGATCCGACTCTTAGCAACCCCTCCTTGGGTTTCCGAAGTGGTATCACTACAGAAGTAGATTGCCCAATCTTCCTTCCAAGGAGTGGCTGGTGCATTTGAACAGCTAGCCTTCTGGTTAACAGTTAAATGACTTAGGCACTACGACACCAAAACTCCTAAATGTATGGTGTTGTTGTTGTTGTTATGTGCCATCGAGTTGGACCCCATTCATAGAGACCCCTCTTGGGTTTCCAAGGCAGTATCACTACGGAAATAGATTGCCCAAACTTCCTTCCGAGGAGTGACTGGTGGGTTTTAACCAGCCTTATGATTAGCAGTCTGGTTAGCAGCCTTAGGCACTATGCTACCAGAGCTCCCAAATGTATGGTAGTAAATAACAATTTCCTAGTAATCAAATATACCTGCAGGTTTGTTTGTGGCAGATAGTGAATTGGGGACTTTATTCTGGAGAAACTTTTACTTTTGGAAATGCAAGCAAGTAAAAGTGCCAACCAGGATAATACCTTGAGATTTTGGTAATATAAGGCTTTTCTGGTGAATTTTACACTCTAACATTATTTTTCAATATAATGTCATCATTCTATTGAAGATATTTTGATAAATTGCTATATATAACTTTACAATATAAAATTATTAGTTATAAAATGCAAAAAGATTATTGAGCAAGGCTTCTTGGAGTTTTCATTCTAAGAGAGTTTCAAGAACTGATTAGGCTGATCATACTGAGTCAATCAGGCATGTGAGAACTAAAAGAAACATGCATTTTCATCTGTTTGGTCCTCAGAATCAAGAATTAGCTGTAGTGCCAAGTTTATAAATAATATTTCTTCCACTTGGGTTACACTGAGTATTGTATATGTTCAGAAATTTTTCAAGAAAGTCTTATTTACATAAATATGCAAATAAATCATTAAAAAAAAGAAGAAGAAAGAAAATGTAGTTTTCTAGAACAGTGGAGATCTGGATTTAAAGTGTTCCACTCAGATTTTCTATATGACATTTAAGCTATCTATCTCCTCTTTTTCAATCCTGTCAGTGAAAAAATAAGATAATAATTCTTGACTACTTCATAGGAGTATTATAAGGACAAAATGAGACAATGAATATTCATATAATCCATAATTACAAAATGCTTACCAATATAAAGCATTATTTTTATTATGTGTACTGAATTAGGAAGAAAAGTTTGAGGTCTCCAGCCAATTATCTTCAACATCTGAAACACATGTTGTAGTAATTATCCTTTTGTATCTCTTGATTTTTTTTTTTTTTTTTTTTTTTTGAATTCTTGAGTGATGGATTCTGCAGATCTGAAAATCATTATGCTGGAATATCTCCAGCCTCCCAACCACAAACATGTGTCTATTAAGCAATGCTGTTATGTAGTTGCAACCTCCTAATGGTATTAATAGAAGCCATTCATAGAGTACCTTTTCTAAAATATTATTGTGAACATTTTAAAAGTTCTGCCATGTCCAATTGGCTAGTGATTGTTTAAGAAAAAATATGAGTTTATTTTGAAGCAACTCAGAAATCATCAAATGAGATTTTACTCAAAACTTCTCTGTAATTTCACCTGTGCTAGAATCATCTGGTAAATTATATCACCAAGTATTTCAATAGGCAATAAGGAAGAGAAAACAAAATATCATATGGTAATTCTACCTAGTATCCTAGACACAATGTTTATAGGAAAAGAAAATTAACATATAAAATCTCCGTGGTGAAAGTACAACTGCTTTTAAATGAATTACAGTTGTTTTCTTGCCAGTGGGCTCCAAAGTAGAATATACACACCCGAGAAGATTAGCAAGAGGGACACAGAGGTACATGATCAACATATTAGAATTCCTAGTGATTTTTATCCAAAAGTCAGTGTGGTAGTTAAGGTTGTTGTCAATTTGGCTGGGCCTGGTTGAGTGGCTAGGCAGCTGGAGGTAGTTATTCCCCATGAAGAGACTGGCAATCAACTCCATGGTGGGATCTACCGTGAGCAGCTGAATAGTTGCTTTAGGGATGTGGTCTGCTTCCCACATATAAAGAGAAGCTTTGGGACTGTTCTCTAGCATTTTGGCACACTTGAACCCATCATGTAGACAAACCATTGTTCAACAGTCTGCCATGCCCTGCCAATCTTGGGACTTCATCGGGACTTGAATTAGTGGCCTACCATGTTGTTTGGTAACATTGGGACAGTGCCTTTTTCCTTGTCAACCTTGGGCTTGTCAGCCTCAGCAGCCAGCAGCTGTCTGAGTTAAGAAAAGCCTCCAGATTCAGTGGGCCTGGAGCAGGAGGCAGAGCTGAAGTCCATGTTTGAGTGGCTTTCACCCAGCCCCTAGAGCCTGGCACTTTGAACTCAGACTTAAAGCCTCCAAAATTGTAAGAGAATAAACTCCTGTTTGTTAAAGCTATCCCATTTGTGGTATATTCCTATCAGCGCAGCACTATGTAATCAAAACAGTCAGTGATTAAACTTTGTTAATATTCTTAATTATACTTACAGAGTTGTTGTTGTTGTTGTTAGGTGCCATTGAGTCATTTCCAACTCATAGAGACCCCATGCACAGCAGAACGAAACATCACCCAATCCCACCCCAGCTCTATGATCTTTGCTATACTTGAGCCCATTGTCATAGCCACAGTGTAAACCCATCTTGTTGAAGGCCTTCCCCTCTTTAGGCGACCCTCCACCTTACCAAGCATGACATCCTTCTCCAGGGAATGGTCCCTTCTTACAACATGACCAAAGTAAGTGAGACGAAGTCTGGCCATTCTTGCTTCCAAGGAGCATTCTGGCTGCACTTCCTCCAGGACAGATCTGTTAGTTCTTTTAGCAGTCCATAGTACTTCCATCATTCTTCACCAGCACCACAACTCAAAAGCATCAACTCTTCTTCAGTCTTCCTTATTCATTGTCCAGCTCTCACATGCATACAAGGTGACTGGAAATATTATGGCCTATGTCAGGTGCACCTTAGTCCTCAAGGAGACATCCTTGCGTCTATTGTAGAACCAAGCAACATAAATTCTTTGACAACCTCAATCTTTTCTCCATTTATTGTGATGCTGCTTATTGTTATACTTGTGAGGATTTTTGTTTTCTTTATATTGAGATGTAATCCATACTGCAGATTGTATTCTTCAGTCTTCATCTGTAAGTGCCTCAAGTCATCCTCACTTTCAGCAAGCAAAGTTGTGTCATCAGCATATCTCAGGTTGTTAATGATTCTTCCTCCAATCCTGATGCTATATTTTTCTTCATATAGCCCAGCTTCTCGGATTATTTGCTCAGCATATAGATTGAATAAGTATGGGGAAAGGATACAACACTGAAACACTCCCTTCTTGATTTTAAACCATGTCATGTCCCTTGTTCTGTTCGAATGACAGCCTCCTGGTCAAGGTACAGATTCCTCATGAGTAAAATCAAGTGTTCGAGAATTCCCATTCTTCTCAATGTTATCCATAATTTGTCATGATCCACACAATCAAATGCCTTTGCATAGTCAATAAAACATAAGTAAACATCTTTCTGGTATTCTTTGCCTTGAGCCAAGATCCATCTGACAGCAGCTATGATATCCCTTGTTCCACGTCCTCTTCTGAATCCAGCTTGAACCTCTGGAAGTTCTCTGTCAATATACTGCTGCAAACGTTTTTGAATTATCTTCAGTAAGATCTTACTTGCATGTCATATTAATGATATCGTTTGATAATTTCCACATTCTGTGGGATCACCTTTCTTTGGAATGGATACAAATATAGATCTCAGGTAGTTGTCTTCCAAATCTCTTGGCATAACTGAGTGAGTGCCTCCAGTGCAGCATCCGTTTGTTGAAATACCTCTGTGAGTATTCCATCAATTCCCGGAGCCTTGTTGTTCATCAATACCTTCATTGCAGCTTCAACTTCCTCCTTCAATACCATTGGTGATATGCCACCTCCTGAAATGGATGAAAATCGACCAGGTCTTTTTGGTACAGTGACTCTGTGTATTCCTTCCATCTTCTTTTGATGTTTCCTAAATCATTCAATATTTTGCCTGTAGAATCTTTCAATTTGCAACTTGAGGCTTACATTTTTTTCCTCAATTCTTTCAGCTTGAGAAATGCTGAACGTGTTCTTCCCTCTTGGTTTTCTAACTCCAGGACTTTGCACATTTCATTATGGTAATGGGCTTTGTCATCTCAAGCTTTTCTTTGAAATCTTCAGTTCCATTCTTTTATCTTATCTTTTCTTCCATTTCCTTTAACTACTCTCCACTCAAGGGCAAATTTCACAGTCTCTTCTGTCATCCATTTTGGTCTTCTCTTCTTTTGTTTTCTTTTTAGTGACCTCTTACAGAGTACATGTTAATAATCTATAAACATATTAATATTGTGAAGTACATGCTTACTCAAATATTTTTTTTTTTATTTATAAGAATACAAATCAAAAATATCTGGAGAAGGAGAAACCTATACAATAAGAGAAATATTTCATTAAGTAAATGTTCTTTCTAAAAGACATAGCACTTCTTAGGATAACATGAATCAATAGACCAAGGTCTTTTAACCAAAACCAAATTGAGTAATATATATAATACATTGCTTTACTCACAGAGTTGAGGTGCTGGTGGAAAAGACAGACAAACAAGCAATTACACAGTACAGTGTGCTAAGTACTCTGATGGGAACAATCAGAGTGTGACAGCAGCAGTCAAGAGATCAAACAATGTATTGCATTGGACAAATGTGTTGTAAAAGACCTCTTTAACGCGTTAAAAAGCAAAGATGTCACTTTGAAGACTAAGCTGTTCCTGACCCAAGCCATGATATTTTCAATAGCCTCAAATGCATGTGAAAGCTGGACAATGAAGAAGATTGCAGAAGAATTGATGTATTTGAATTGCTGTGTTGGGGAAGAATATTGAACGTACTATGTATGGACTGCTAGAAGAACGAACAAATCTGTCTTAGAGGACGTACAGCAGAATACCCCTTAGAAGGAAGGATGGCAAGCCTCTTGTATTTTGGACATGTTATCCAGAGGAACCACTCCCTGGAGAAAGACATCATGCTGGTAGAGTAGATGGATAGGGAAAAAGAGGAAGACCCTCAATGAGATGGATTGACACAGTGGCTGTAACAATGGTCTCAGGTATGGCAACAATTGTTAGGATGGCTCAAGATTAGGCATTGTTTCATTAGGTTGTATATAAGGTAACAACCTTATGAGTCCAAGTTGACTCAATGGCACCTAACAATCATTTTATAGAAGACAATGATCTATTAGTGTAATTCACCATTTCTTAAAAGAGATAATGTTAATTCTTTACACATATGGCTATACTATGAGGTAAATGAGAAAGAGAATGTCTAGAGGAGAAAATGGAAATCATGTGGGAGTTAAGTCTGAAACCAAAACCAAACCAATCCCACTGCCGTGGAGTCAGATCTGACTCATATTGACCCTTCCTTGGGTTTCCAAGGTGGTATCACTATGGAAGTAGATTTCCAACCTTCCTTTTGAGGAATGGCTGGTAGATTTGAATCTCCAGCCTTCTGGTTAGCAGTTAAATGCCTTAGGCACTACACCACTAGAACTCCCTTAAGTCTAAAGGTGGGAGATAAATATTTGCTTTTCCATTAACAAATTATATATATATAGAAGGAAGATGGAGCAATCTACTTCACAGTGATACTGTCTCGGAAACACAAGGAGGGGTCGCTATGAGTCAGGTCCAACTCAACGGCACATAACAACAACAACAGATAGATAGATAGATAGATAGATAGATAGATATAGATAATCAATCTATGATTGATTGATTTCAGCAGCTGATATATTGTTTTGAAATCTCTCCAACTTTGGCAAACACCCTTTTGTTGTTCTTTCATTTCTATGCATACAACAGTGATTAAGAGAGATATCATTCCTGTAGTCACAGAGTTTAGAGGCCAGTGTAAAAGACACACAAGTAAGCAATTATACAGTACAATTTCTAAGTAATATGATGATGACAATCCAAGTGTAGAGAAGTATGTAGACAGCTATTTATCATGATTTAAATCATTAAAAATTTCCTGAGAGAAATGACCTATGAGTCATCTTAAAATATGAATCTCTTACTGTTGGTAGTCCCTGGATGGTATAAACAGTTAATGTGTTTTATAGACTATATTTTTTATTTAACAGTCCATATTGAATCTTTCCATCTACTCATTTTAGTAGCTGCACAGTATTTTGCAGCATGAGAGTGTACTTTTAATTATTTAACCAAATTCCTTATGTAGAGGAATTTAAGTTGATTCTATTGTTTTTGTAATTAAAAGTGCAACTGTAAAGGTCATCAGTGTAGCTAAAAGTTCATGTAATTAAATAATCATTTCCTTAGAAATTGATTTTTTAAATTGAATTTGTGGGTCAAAAGTACATGTGACAATACACCAAAATAATAGTATTAGGTGATAATGAGACTTTGGTTCAAGTTTTCTTTTTTAGTTTTTTTTTTTTTTTTTTTTTT
>NW_006921609.1:3947345-3948139 GCF_000298275.1 Orycteropus afer afer | reverse complement strand
CCACTCCTCAGAAGGAAGGTTGGGCAATTTACTTCTGTAGTGATACCACCTTGGAAACCCAAGGAGGGGTGCTATGAGTCAGGTCCAACTCAATGGCAAATAACAACAACAACAACATGTTTGTGTGTATGAGATTAAAATAGAAGTAGATTTTTTTTCACCATAATTATTGTATTTGGAAGACTTTTGGCTTAAAGGAATGTTTTTTATTAGACCTTGGATGCAACATTTCTTAATTTCCCACAAAAGCACTTGCAAATATTTTCAAAGACCATGAAAATGCAAGAGAAGTGCAAACTCAAGAACAGAGGAGCAAAGTACCCAGCTCACACAGATATACCAAGACAAAATAAAAAAGGGGGAAAAAATCTTGGGCAAATCAACCAACATACAACCAAAAATCATGTATAAATACAACAGCAGTGTCTCAGAGACAACTGACCATCTCAGTCCACACAAAGAACCATGATAAAGTAGTACAAACAAGGGACCAGGATACAAACCCAGAAAACATCCCTAAGGAAGAAGGATCATGAGAACTTCCTGATAAGGAATTCAAAATAATTATATTTATGTACCTTTAATGGATCAAAGAAAACACTGACAAAAATAAGGAAACATGGGCAAAATTCTAGAACAATTTAGGAAAACAAAACAAGAACAAACTGATGGTATAAATGAAAATTAGAAATGATATAAAAACAACAAATAGAAGTCCATAAGATTGATACTAAAATTTCAAAAATAGATAACACATTGAATGTGCAAAGGAGTAGAATTGAATCAATGGAAGA
>NW_006921609.1:3921873-3931052 GCF_000298275.1 Orycteropus afer afer | reverse complement strand
ATGTGAACTGCTGTATGAAAAGTGAATTTACTCTGTAAATCTTCACCCAAATCCTAAAAAAAAAAAAAAAAAAGTTATTGGGGAAAAAAAAAAAAAATGTAGAAAGCCTAAGATTCATGTGGAATACCATCAAGAGGAATAATCTATGTGAAATCAGAATTCCAGATCAGGAAGAAACAAATACAACCACAGAGAAAATTGTTGACAATTTTTTGGAAGAGAATTTCCCTAATATGATGGAGAAGATAGCCAATCAAGAAGTTCAACAAACACCAAACAGGATGGACTCCAAAAGAAAATCACCAAGACATATCATAATCAAATTCACCAAAACCAAAGACAGAAAGTATCCTCAAAGCAGCACAAGAAAAACAAAAAGTTACCTAAAAAAGGCAGCCAATAAGACTAAGCTCTGATTTCTTGGCAAAAATCATGCAGGTGAAAAGGCAATGGAATGATATATACAAAAACTTGAAAAAGAAAAATTGCCAACCAAGATTTATGTACCCAGCAATTGTTCCACAACTACAATGGTGAAATTAGGACATATCTAGATAAACCAAAATTAATAGAATTTGTTAAAACCAGACCAACCTTGTAAGAGTTGTTAATAAGAGTCCTTCAGGCAGAGAAGCAACAACAGAAGATAACAACCAATGATTAATGCACATGATTTTATAACCCAGAAACCAATGCAGTTACAGAAGTTGAGCACTTCACTCAACAACAGCACAATATACATTCTTTTCCTGGGCATGTGGAACATTCTCGGGGAAAGACTATATGTTAGGCCACAAAGAAATCCACAATAAAAATAAAAACATTGAAATGCTACAAAACAGTATTTGTCAGGTCACAATGGTATCAAATTAGAAATCAACAATAGGAAAAGCAATAGAAAAAAAGCAAATATGTGGAAACTGAATAACACTTTCCTAAAAGTAGTGTAAAAATTACTGGGTAATAGAAGAAATAAAAAAAAAGGGGGGGGGATTAAAAATTTCCAGGAATCAAGTGAAAATGAAAACACAACATACCAAAATCTTGAGACACAGTGAAAGCAGTCATTAGGGGCAATTTATAGCAAAAAAAAAAAAAAAAAATGTACACATCAAAAAAGAAGAAAGAGCTAAAATTAACACCTTAATCCAGCATCTCCAACAATCACATAAAGAGCAGCAAAAAAAGGCTATAATAACCAGAGGTAAAGAAATAATAAGGATTTGAGCAAAAATAAATGAAATAGTAAATAGAAGGACAACAGAAAAATCAACAAGACTAAAAGTTAATTCTTTGAAAAGATTAATAAAATCAACAAACCACTGGCAAACTTAACAAAGGAAACCATGCAAATAATATTGAATAAGAAATGAAATGGGCAATATTACAACAGAACCAACTGAAATAGAAAGGATAATATCATGATACTATGAAGAACTGTACTCTAACAAATTTGAAAACCTGGAAGAAATGGACAGATTTCTAGAAACATATTATTTACCTAAACTAACACAAACTGAGGTAGAAAATTTGAACAGACACATAACAAAAGAAGAAATTGAACAGGTCATAAAAAAATTACCAACAAAAATAGTTTCAACCTTGATGGTTTCACTGGAGAATTCTACCAACATTCAAAGAAGAGCTGACACAAATCCTACTCAGATTATTTCAGAATATAGAAAAGGATAGAATTCTCTCAAATTCATTTTACGAAGCAAGCATAACCCTGATACCAAAACCATACAAAGACACCATTAAGAAGGAAACCTACAAATGAATATCCCTTATGAATATAGACACAAAAATCTTCAACAGAATCCTAGCCAATAGACTTCAACAACATATGAAATAATAATAATAATAATAATATATCATGACCAAGTGGAATTCATACCAGGTATGCAGGGATGCTTCAACATTAGAAAAACAATTAATGTAATTCCTCATATAAGTAAAATAGAGGAAAAGAATCACATGATCATATCAATAGATGCAGAAAACGCATTTGATAAAATCCAACACCCAGTCCTGATAAAAACTCTCAGAAAAAAATAGGAATAGAAGGGCAACTCCTCAATATAAAAAAGGGTGTATACAAAACAACCAACAGCTAATGTTATCCTCAATGTTGATAAACTGAATCCATTCCCCTTGCAAACAGCAAGCAGATAAAAATAAAAGTCCTCTTTCACCACTTCTATTCAACACTGTATTGGAAAACTTAGCCAGGGCAATAAGGCAAGAAAGGGAAATTAAAGGCATTCAAATTGGTAAGGAAGAAGTAAAACTATCCCTATTTGCAGATGATATAATCATATATATAGAAAACCCAAGACACTCAGCAAGAAAATTGCTGGAACTTATTGAAAGATTTAGCATAGTGGCAGGATACAATATCAATATACAAAAGTGAGTTGGATTCCTCTAAACCAGCAAAGAGATCCCTGAAAAGGAAATAAGGAAATCAATGTCATTTGCAATAGCTACCAAAAGACACAATGCTTGGGAATAAATTATACCAAGAACACAAAATACTTATACAAAGAAAACTACAAAACATTACTTCAAGAAACTATAAAAGACCTATGTAAGTGGAAGAATATACCATGCTCATGGATAGGAAGATTGAACATTGTGAAAATGTCAATACTACCAGAAACAATCTATACATTCAATGAAATCCCTATCCAGATTCCATCAATATTCTTTAAGGACATAGAAAAACCAATCACTAATTTTATATGGAAAGGAAAGAGACCTCAGATAAGCAAAGCACTAATAAATAAGAAGAACAAAGTAGGAAGTCTCACACTCCCAGATCTCAAAATCTGCTGTGCAGCCACAATAGTCAAAACAGCCTGGTATTGGTATAATGACAGACCAAGACCAAGACCAGTGGAACAGAATCAAGAACCCAGAAATAGATCCATCCACCTATGGTCAGCTGATCTTTGACAAAGGGCTGAAATCCATTAAATGGGGAAGATATAGTCTCTTTAACAAATAGTGCTGGCCAAACTGAATATCCATTCACAGAAAAATAAAACAAGATCTATACCTCATGCCATACACAAAAACTAACTCCAGATGGATCAAAGACTTACATGTGAAACTTAAAACAATAAAGTTCATCAAAGCAAAAATAGAGGCTAACTTAGCAGCCCTAATTTATGGCATAAATAGACTATCAGGCATAACCTAAAATGCACAGATAGCAGAAGATAAACTAGATTATTGAGACCTTCTGAAAATTAAATTTTTATGTGCATCAAAAGACTTCTCCAAAAGAGTAAAAATATAACCTACAGATTGGGAATAAGTATTTGGCTGTTGCCAAATCTTATCTGACAAAGCACTTATCTCTAAAGTTTATAGAAAATTCCAACACTTTAACATCAAAAAGACAAAAAATACAATTAAAAGTTGGGCAGTACACTTCACCAAAGAAGATATTCAGATGGCCAACAAAAACATGAAGAAATGTTCACAATCATTACCCATTAGAGAGATGAAAATTAAAACAACAGTGAGATATAATCTTACCCCAGCACTAATAACAAAGTTCAACAATAAAGAAAATAACAAATGCTAATGAGGAAGTGGACAGATTGGGATCTCATACACTGCTGGTGGGACTGTAAGATGATACAACCATTGTGGAAATCAGTATGGCAATTCCTTAAAAAGTTGGAAGTAGAAATACCATTTAATCCAGCAATCCCAATACTAGATATATATCCTAAAGAAATGAGATCCAGGACACAAACAGATAAATGTACACCTATGTTCATCACAGCACTATTCACAATAGCAGAGATGGAAACAACCTACATGTCCATCAATGGAGCAATGGATCAGCAAACTGTGATACATACATGCATTGGAATACTATGCGATATTAAAGAATAATGCAGAATCTGCGAAACATTGCATAACATGGATGAACATGGCAGACATTATGCTGTGTGAAATAAGTCAATCACAGAAGGATATATATTGTATTAGTCCACTATTGTAAAAAGTCAAGGAAAGATTTATATATGGCAGGAAATTTTCTTTGTTGGTTACCAGGGATATGAAGTGGGGGAGGGAAAATTGCTCAATAGGTTAAATATGTATCTATATATATATGTGCATGTGTGTGTGTGTATACAAAGGAGAGTGGAAACTTCTGTTTGTGGGACACTGAGGTTCTGCTAATGATGGTGGAATATTTTGGAAAAGGATAACAATAATTGGGGCACAACATGAAAAATGTCATCAATGTCTCTAAGCTGTAAATGTGGAAGTTGTTATGTTGGTGAATGTCTTGGTGTGCATGTTTTCACCAGGATAAAATTTAAAAAAAAAAAAAAAAATTTGTCTGCCAGAATTCACTTGCCTATAGGGAACTATATTGAAAAATGAAATTAGTATCCCTCCATGCCATGTTTTCTTGAAAATACATCTTATGCTCCCCCACGTGATAGTTCTCACCACAGGAACGATCATAGCACAGTGGCTGAGAGTTAATGCTCTAGATACACTTCCTTGCTCAAAGACCCAGGGATAATTTTTCCCCCATCCTTGCCTCACCTTAACCTTCTGTACAATAAGGGTAATAATACTACCTACTTCACAGGATTGTAGAAATATTTAAATTAAATAATTTAAACCCTTGAAACAGTACCTGAGATTTAATAAGCACTTGATAAATGTTGCAGGAGTTCAGGTGGTACAGTGGTTAAAGCATTCAGCTGCGAACTGAAAGGTTCATGATTCAAACCCAGCAGCCACTCTATGGGAGAAAGATGTGGCAGTTTGCTTCCTTAACGATTTTCAGCTTTGTATACCCTATGGGGCAGTTCCACTATGTCCTGCCAGTGGCTGTGAGTCAGAATCAACTCAACAGCCGTTGGTTTGGTTTGGTTTGGTTTTTTCGGTCTGATACATGGTATATATATTTTTTGCCGACTCTCTGCCTCTTGGTTCAGAACGGAAAGTTAAATTGGATGAATGCTGCTTTGTGAGATGTTCGGACAGCCTTTCTCCATTGGCGTTTACTCAAAGAAGCAACATAGTGTTTGGCTGTTTCTGTAGGATAATCTTAACTCTGAAAAACAGAAAACGATAGAGAGAAAATAGCTGCAATGAAAAGACCATAGGATGAAGTGAAAATGAAGGCAGAGTAGACAGATAAAGATCACAGAGAACCGGTAATGTGCCAACATAATTAAAACACACATCAGCATAGTGATGAAAAAGAAATGGAAAATCAGAAAATTGAATAGATGTCATGGTCAGGTCTGAAAAGCTTTTCCAGAAGCCAAAAGACAACGAACTCAAAAATAACAAAATTTATTGCATGTAAGACTGACAATTATTCTTTCTAGGATTCTATCCTAAAGCAACAGCCCAAAATAGACACTGACATTTACATACCAAAAAAAAAAAAAAAAAAGTTCATTGCAGATTTGTTTATAATAGCAAAACTTGGAAATAAATGTTTGATCTTGTATAATGCCTTCATAATAAACAAGTATGCAGTTTCTAGGGGGGAGTTCTGGTAGTGTAGTGCCTAAGGCACTTGACTGCTAACCAGAAGGCTGGCGATTCAAACCCACCAGCCACTCCTCAGAAGGAAGGTTGAGCAATCTACTTCCATGAAGATACCACCACGGAAGCCCAAAGAGGGGTTGTTATGAGTCGGGTCTGACTCAACAGCACATAACCACAACCACAAAGTTTCTATACAGAGTTTTTCATTCAAATTGTACAACTGCATGCCTCCTAATATCATTAAAGGTCCTCCCATGTAATGAAACTTCAAGACATTTTCTCAATCATGCTTATGAGGTTAGCTTGATAATACCTGTTTTTTTTTCCCAAAAAAATAATACTTTTACCCTTTTAAACATGAAATATATGAGATGGTAAGCTATGTATTGTTGGCAAAATTTCTCTAAAGTTTTAAATACCATACTTCTAATTAATTTAATCAAATAAAATAAATGATTCTTTAAAAATTATATTTAAAAAAGCTTTTTTTTCGAGTGTCTCTGTATCCACTTGTAGATTGTTATTTACTCTTATCGGAGGATTGTGCATGTAACAGTATTCACCTTTGTTGTCATTAACTCTCATACTCCTCCTTGTGTCTTCCACTGCCTCGATCATATTGTGCTGAACTCTCCCGTAGTTTTTAGTGACATGGGAAAAGGCTTGTTATAACATTAAACAAAAATTTAACATATAATCAATGTCACTAAATAGTACATGTAGAAACTGTTGACTTGGTGTATGTTTTGCTGTGTATATTCTCAATAACAACAACAAAATAAAATTTAGAAAAAACATAGCATACAAGGGTATAAGATTGTATGTAAAATAGTATTCCAACTATATAAAGAAAAATAAAAATAAAATGAATTTAATATCTGAAATATCACTCATCCATGAACAGCAAGTTTATGAATTACATTTTTCTGCTTCTGTTCTATAATGTTCTGATTTTAAAATAATAACAATAATAATTAGCATCATTAGTTTTGCCGCCCTGAATATAGTTACTGTTATACTTCAGGAAGGAATTTAAGGATATTCTATGTGAACTAAAAGAATTTATGAACTTATTCTTGAAGTTGAAGCTTTGTGATTATCTCTCAAGAGGGTACAGCAGGCCAAATACAAAACAAATGTTTCATTTTTAAGTAATTAAATTCAGTTCAATTCATGCAACCAACATTTTTAATGGCCTCCTATATTCTTGACAGTGCAGAATGTTAATGCGAGTGCAAGAGTATAATATAAACTGTGGTGCAGTAAATTACTTAATATGGCGCTTCTAGCCATGGTCTTTGTGACTCCCACCAAATGACTGGGTGGGACTATGCAAATGCAAGTTTATTGTGGTCCAAAATTTGGATTAGTTTGCTAATAATGTAATAAGGTACATGGAACCCTTGTGAGGACCATGGAAACAGGTATAAGGAACGCTAATATGGGATTGGTCCATTTGCTAGGCTTGAAGTGAGCCATTCCAGAAGTGGAAAAGGGGTTCTCAGTACAATTAGGAAAGAAGAACCAGGAGTAGAGCATGTCATTTGGATCCAAGATACTCGCTGCTAAAGGGACAAGGAGGCAGCATCTTCTGACCTCCTCTAACTGCACAAAAGGAAGACAGAATCACCATCAACAGCCCAAGGCCTGTTACTATGAGGCCAGACCTGCTGCCACCCTCCAGCCCTCTTTCCAAACTTGACACCAACTGTCCCTCTTGTGGCACCCACCACCTCTCTGCTGGTTCAATAATTTGCTGCAGTGGCTACACAGAACTCACAGACTATGGGGTTTATTAAGGAAGCAATAGCCTACAATTCAAGTTCAGGAACACTCTCAGTCTCTCTCAGCCAGCAGTGTCTCTCAGCAGCGCACCTCTCTCTCAGCAGCAAATCCTTCTCAGCCGGTACTGAGATAGAGTCTTTCTGTCTCTAGGAGGGTTCATTTTGAGCCTGGCAGAATGGCAACCAATCCCAACATCAGAGTTCAACACACCTGAGATAGAGTGAATTTCCCCAGAAGATTAATTCATGCTCCAAGAGAAATACTCCAGGTGGATGACTTGAACAATCAGGACTTTAAATTGCATGGTCTTACCCAGTAATTTGGTAAGAGTTATAAAGTCTATGTCTAGAAAAGCCAAACCATTTAATTTACTACATCACACCTGCACTGTACTTTCTCAGTCTAGGAGACCAAGAATTATACCAGAGATGGCCAGGTGGAACAGCAGAGAAATGGCAGCAGCAAAGGTAGCAGAACCAACAGAACCAAGAGACCAGCATAAGATAGAGTGGCAGGCTCTCCTGCCCACAGAGCAAGAGAGCTGAGTTCCTCACACAGAAGCCTTGTTGGCAGAGTGGGATATCTTTCTGGGAACCTACTGGCAGAGCTAAAAAACCTTAGTAATACTTGCCCAAGTAGGGCAGAGTCTAAGGCCAGAGAGAAGTATGCCTGTGGTATGGTTGTGGACAGGGTAAGTCCAGATTTAAGAACTGTATCCTGAGCTTTCCTGACCCTTAATTGTAAACCATTACTTCCCTAATGAATCCATAATTGTGAGTATTGTCTGTGAGGTCTGTGTGGTCATTGCAATGAATTATCAAACCCAGTAGAGTATTAGAATTGGTAAAAGGGTGGCAGTATCTCTGACCTCTGCCTCATAGGAATCAGCCTTGAGCTGTTGATGTTCATCTTGACCCTTCTCCCACCTTGTGATGTCAGTGGAAACTAGAGGCCTCTATGGCCACACACTTTTTACGTAAGTACAAGAAAGACTTAATGTCATGCTGTGTTCCATGCCATTGAGCTATTGGTAAGATATATCTAAAACACTTTTTCCTAGCCTCTCAATCATTCCAGTTTAGGATTTTTGCATAAGTGAGTTTCAGCATGCCTTTGTTCTATGAAGCTTTTTTATCTAATGAGTAGCTAATTAAATTAAATAATATAAGTAAATATTTAACATTTCATTAATAGGAAAATCAGTTTCAAAACCTATTTCTGAAAAAAAAATGATAATGTCAAATCTACTTCATGGTTCTTTTAAGCGTTAAATTTTTGAAAGTATATAAAATTCCTACTCATATATTCATAAAGTTTTCCCTGAACTTAAACCTTTTCTGTTGGTTCTGCTATAATGAAATGTGCAAAGACCTGGAGTCTGAAAACCAAAAGGGAAGAACACGCTTGGCATTTCTCAAACTGAAAGAACTGAAAAAAAAATTGAAGCCTCGAGTTGCAATATTGAGAGATTCTATGGGCAAAATATTGAATGACGCAGGAAACATCAAGAGAAGATGGCAGGAATACAGAGTCACTGTACCAAAAAGAACTGATCAATCTTCATCCATTTCAGGAAGTGGCATATGATCTAGAACCAATGGTAATGAAGGAAAAAGTCAAAGCTGCAATGAAAGAACTGGTGAAGAACAAGGCTCCAGAAATTGATGGCATACCGATTGAGATATTTCAACAAACAGATGCCAAGAGATTTGGAAGACAGGTACCTGGCCAACTGACTGGAAGACATCCATGTTTGTGCCCATTCCAAAGAGAGGTGATCCCACAGAATGTGGAAATTATAGAACAATATCATTAATGTCGTACGCAAGTAAGATCTTACTGAAGATAATTCA
>NW_006921609.1:3909370-3920982 GCF_000298275.1 Orycteropus afer afer | reverse complement strand
AAGGGACCATTCCTTGGAGAAGGATGTCATGCTTGGTAGGGTGGAGGGTCGACGAAAGAGGGGGAGGCCTTCAACGAGATGGATTGACACAGTGGCTGCGATGATGGGCTCAAGTATAGCAGGGATTGTGGGGCTGGCGCTGGATCGGGCAGTGATTCATTCTGCTGTGCATGGGGTCGCTATGAGTCGGAAACGACTCAACAGCACTTAACAACAACAACAACAACTCATATATATTCATGCCATATATATTGTATGAACTCAGTATGTTTTCCAATGATGATTTTGATGATGAGAAAAGGAGAAAGAATAGAAAAATGCTGATTTTCATATGAGAAATATTTAGGCAAAGTAAGTATGAGATATTTTTTGTAGCTATAGCAAATTCTCACAACTCAAAATTAAATCACACAGAAATAATCTTTCATATTTGTACTATTAACATCTTTTTTCCCTTCTCTAAATTTATTGAGCATCTATTGTTTCAAGTATTATAACAAGCTCTTTACAGATACTGCTTTTATTCTTAGAATAATTCTGATGAAATACACATTATCAATCTCATTTGTACATGTCAAAATACAAATTCATATAATCATGTACACTGCCCAATATCATCCCACTGTAAGTGATGGGATCAAGATCTAAACTGAGATCTGAATCCAAATTCATGATTTCCACCTCCGTTCTACACAACCTCTCTGCATATAAAATAGGCTATTCTTCAGTGACTCCATAAGCATAAATTGATTAATAAATAAATAAATAAATATTCATTTCATATGGACCTAACTGCATGTTTGGTACTATAGTCTTATAGCATATTACACTTTAAGAAGATGTCAGTTAGAAGCAAATTATTGAATACTTATTTTCTTACCTTAATAGTTCTTTTAGTACAGGTAGCTCATTATAGCTGGAATATATGAAGAAGAATGTGGCAATATGGAGATGACACAACCTTATTTGTTAAA
This sequence comes from Orycteropus afer afer, assembly GCF_000298275.1. Lineage (NCBI taxonomy): Eukaryota > Metazoa > Chordata > Mammalia > Tubulidentata > Orycteropodidae > Orycteropus > Orycteropus afer. The sequence goes on along the minus strand of NW_006921609.1, from coordinate 3,920,008 downwards.
AGTGAAGAGGACTTGAAGACTTACTGATGAAGATCAAAGACTACAGCCTTCAGTATGGATTACACCTCAACATCAAGAAAATAAAAAATCTTCACAATTGGACTAATAAACAACATCATGATAAATGTAGAAAATATTGAAGTGCTCAAGATTTCATTTTACTTGGATCTGCAATCAGTACCCATGGAAACAGCACTAAAAAATAAAATCTGCTGCAAAAGACCTCTTTAAAGTGTTAAAAAGCAATGATGTGACTTTGAGGACTAAATTGTGCCTGACCCAAGCCATAATATTTGAAATCGCCTCATATGCATGCAAAAGCTGAACAACGAATAAGGAAGACCAAAGAATTGAAGTATTTGAATTACAGTGTTGGTGAAAAACATTAAAGACACCATGACTTCCAGAAAAATTAACAAATCTGTCTTAGAAGTGTACAATCAGAATGCTCTTTAGCAGTGAGCATGGTGATACTTCATCTGTGTACTTTGGACATGTTATCAGGAGGGACCCATCCCTGCAGAAGAGCATTATATTTGATAAAGTAGAGGTTCAGAGAAAAAGAGGAAATTCCGTAAGGAGATGGATTAACACAGTGACATCAGCAATGTGTTCAAACATAACAATGTTTGTGAGGAAGTCACTGGACCAAACAGTGTTTCTTTCTGTTGTACAAAGATCAGTATGAGTTAGAACTGACTTGACAGCACCGAAGCAACAAGAGCATATTGTCAATTGGAAATACATATGGGTTATTCATGTATTCTCCCTCATTTAAACAGTAATTAATAATGAGCAACATTCATTAACTATTTACTATGTACTACACAAAGAGTTCTGGTAGCACAATGCCTAAGGCATCTGACTGCTAACCAGAAGGTTGGTGATTCAAACCCCCCAGCCACTCTGTGGAAGCAAGACTGAACAATCTACTTCCATAAAGATTTACCACCTTGGAAACCCAACGGGGGTCACTATGAGTCAGAATCAATTCGACAGCAGTGGGTTTATGTACTACACACTGTATTTTTATTATTATTATTTTAATACTGCTTATTCATTTGAATCTGTTTATTTTTAATACTGTTTCTTTTTATTTTCTCACTTATTCTAGTGAGCATGTGTCACACAAAAGCCCAAAAGCTTTCAGTTTGTCTGTGCCTCTTCACAGCAGGACGAGTTCACTGGTAGCATGTGTGCACTTACTGTGTGCTCATTTATCTGGGTTAGTTCATTGATCCTCACCTCAAACCTGTATGGTCCTATTATTATCTCTATTATTATTTTATAGATAAGGCAACTGAGACTTTGAGAGACTAAGCAACTTGCCCAAATTTCCACAGTAAGTGATAATGTGTTCAGGGACATAACAAGTGCTACTTCAAGGTACTGAAGAATCACATCCAGATGATAAATTGACCTTTCTGCCATGCTCCAAAGTACTCAGTAAATGTTTGTTGGATAATTGGTCAAATGCTTCAGCTCCACAAAGAAAGAAGTCTCAATTAATGTCCTCAGAAATCACAAGGAAGAAAGAATATAGACTTTGTGTCTAAGTCTTCCACAGTGTAAAGCTAGAATCAATGGTAGAAATGGAGATGGGTTCAAAATTGACATTGTTACTGAGCACTTGTGATAGAAAAGGAACTCCAAGAAGTGTTTAGTCATGTAAGTCATGAAAAAAGGTTCAGAGTAAGGAAAATAATCCTTATTGTAACCTGACTATATAATTAGTTAAATGACATAGCAAGTGATCACCCTATACCCAAAGACACCCTATCTACCACCTCTTCATGACAGCTTGTATGAGAGATGAGGCACTGGTTCAGAGGTTAGACAAAGTGCTTTTAAAGTTGTCATCTTGTTCTATGGCAGCATGCTAGACACAGTAGTGATATATGTTTTAAAGAAAGACAGAGAAGTGAGAATATTGAATTCATGACTTGAATCATTTCTTCCTACAGAAACAAACAACAATCGTCATCTTGCTAACCAAAACCCAAATGTTAAAAACCAAAGAAAGGTCTTTAATGATTAGACAAAGGACAATGAAATGAGTAGCTTTACAAATCTAAAGTTGGAGGAGCAACATAGATCATTATGAGATGGCTTCCTTTTTTGGCAGTTACCTTGGATACATTAATCATAATCAACTCTCTTTAATCAGAAATGAGGATTTCCTGAGGACTTTTCATTAACTGCAAACCAGAGCAGTAGGCAAATTATTCTTCACTGTGGATCAGAGTACTACTCCTTTGTGGGTTATGTTCATCTTCCACAGAATTAAGTTCAAATAGAATTTTTACTGAATTTTGCTATCATATTACCACACATCCCCCATTAATTCATTATTGCTAATAGGATACATGTATGTCCCTAAAATGGCATCCTAGGAAATTACTGAGTAAATGAGTAAAAAATGACTGAGTACCTGAGTAAAAGTGAGCTACAACAGGTCAGTTGGGAATATGTAAGTGAATGGTTTAAGGGTGGATGTTTTATTCAGCATGGAAGCAGTTAAGCCAGCCCCATATATTTTACACTGCCTTCTAATGACACTAAATCAAATTATATTTCTTTATAAGATTTAGTGTTTAACTTTTCTAATTTTTCCTTTATAATGAAATTGAAGTATCTTTGTGCAGTCATTTGGATAAAATTAAAAGCACTATCAGCTATACTCTTTTAATAGTGCTTTTTGGTTGTTTAACTTTAGTAAGTGGTCCAATAGTTTTATATGAAAACTTTCTACCTTTTTTTGTTGGAATTTGACCAAAAGCTTTGAAACTACAAATAAAATTGCTTATCACTATTGGAGATTTCCTGGAGATTATACCCTTAATGCATTACTCAAATTAAAATGTTTGTGTTTGAGGACATACATGTTTGAGAAAAAGTGCCCATACCTTTTATATTTACATTTAGTAGTTCATGTCCTTTTTGTAGAAAAACAGCTTTACCAATGAAGTAATTTCTAAAATCACTTAACATTCATCGTGACCTTGAAAACTCAGGTTGAAGGGCTGCCTGCTGTAGGAAAAGCACTGGAATGGAGTCAGTGACCAAAATCTCTTTCAGGTTCTGGTACTGCTTGCTAAACACACAGCTTTGCCCAAGTCCTTTCACATCTCTAACCATCTTGTTTCCTCAACTGTAAAATTAAGTAGCATACTAATTATTAGTTACATTATTACTATTATTATGAAGATAACAGTGATTAACATTCATTGGGTGCTTACCATATGTCACAGAGTAAGCTAGGAACTTTTCCCTGTAAAATAAAATTTAATCACCACAAAGATGCTATAAATAGTAAGAATTATTCCCCTGTGTTACTAATGAGGACATTAAGGTATAAAGAGGTTAGAAAATTGCCCAAATTCTCATATCTAGTAGAAGACAGGCCCAGAAAATTAAGTAAGGTCTAAATTGGGGATAAAAGATAAAACTAGCTTTAAAAAAAAAAATGCACCATACAAAAATGACATATATAGAGCAAACATATAACTCATGCTGTTGTTATGTGCCGTCGAGTCAGACTCAGCTAATAACGACCCTTCCTTGGGTTTCCAAAGCAGTATCACTACTGAAGTAGATTGCCCAACCTTCCTTCCGAGGAGTGGCTGGTGAGTTTGAACTACCAGCCTTCTGGTTAGCAGTCGAGTACCTTAGGCACTATGCTACCAGAGCTCCTTATAACTCATATTTTGAAAATTATTCTCTGTTGGAATATTTGTATAATAATATCTAATATAAGTTGATTTAAAATCTTTTTCAGAAGTATAGCTATTATTTTGATGGAAGATCACCTTTAATATTTTTATATAAAACATCATGCAATGTAATATTTTTATTTATCTTCAGTTGGCCATTTTTCTCTTTTAATTCATGTCTACAATAACTATTTGTACCTATTTTGACAGTGTAATTGAAATTTTTGACTGCAAGATTATTTCATTATTTATATGGGCAAAAACAATGAAACCATGTGTGCTCATACTAATTTTAATAGAGCATATACTCTAATATGTTCAGTGAGGGCAATGAAGGTTCAGGTCAATTCTAGTTATTAACAGCCTGTTGTTGTTGTTGTTGTTTGCCGTCGAGTTGGCCCCGACTCATAGCGACCCCTCCTTGGGTTTCCGAGGCAGTATCACTACGGAAGTAGGATTGCCCAACCTTCCTTCCTAGAAAACTCTTAATATTAGAACCCATTGAGAAAACAATTTAAAGATTTGATTCTGAGACCAGAAGAACGAGATGGTGTCCAGTTACCACTGTTAACCACTCACAGCAGGATCTGTGTAGAAGATCCTGAATAGAGTGGACGATCAATGTGAAACAAAACTCAACATTAATAAATTAAAAAAAGAGGAACCAGGTTTGCTGGTCTGATAGAGACTGGTGAGCCACTGAGATTATGGCCCCTAGCTGCCCTGCAGGTATGGAACTGAACCCACAGCCAAACAAAAGACAGGAGTATGAGCTGAACGTTTTCATCAGCTAGATACACTCCTTGGAGAGAAAAATCATGAGAGAATAGAAGAGCTGTGTATGCACAAGGAGACAGCTCTGGGGGCAGGAGTGCATAGGAGCGAAGGACACAGGTAAGAAAAAAAAAGAAAAGATTTGATCCTCTGGTAAAGCAGGACTGTTCTCCTCACTAAATTTCTAGGAAACAATAAATTGCTTATGTAGTTTTTTTTCACTCTATACCTTTGCTTATGTTGAATTTTGGCTTGGAATATTTTCACCTCCTTGGTAAATTCTTATGTACCCTTTATTTGGCTTTGTGTCGCCTCTTTGTAAAACATTTTTTCATGACTGCAAAGACATTCTCTAAAACCCACTGTGGTAGTTCAGTTTATGTGTCATCTTGGCTGGCCTGTTGAGTGGCTGGGCAGCTGGTGGTAGTTAATCCCCATGAGAAGACTGGCAATCAACTCCATGGTGGGATCTACCACAAGCAACTGGGTACCTGCCTTTGGGTACGTGGTCTGCTTCCTTTATATAAGAAGAAACCTTTGGGAATGGTCTCTAGCTTATGGCATGTTTGGACCCTGCATGTAGTCGTGTCTTTGTTGAGCAGCATGTCATGCTCTGACAACCTTGGGACCTACAATGGACTTAAGTTAATGGCCTGCTGTGTGGTTTGGTAACTTCAGGACTATGTCTTTTTACTTGTCAACCTTGGGGTTTCTCAGCCTCAGCAGCCAGCAGCTGCCTGAGTGAAGAAATGCCTCTAGCTCCAGTGGGCTGGGAGCAGGAGGCAGAGCTGGGCCCCAAGGTTGAGGGGCTTTCACGCAGCCCCTAGAGCCTGGCACTTTGAAGTTGGACTTAAAGCCTCCAAATTGTAAGAATAAACTCCTGTTTGTTAAGACCATCCCATTTGTGGTATGTTTCCTGTCAGAGTGTCACTAGGTAACCAGAACACCCACACATACACATACACTTTTACTCACACAAAATGGGGTAAATGCTCTCCTCTGGAGATCTCTATTGCTTCAATTAACTACATTACAGAACAATTGTCTGTTTATGTGTCTTTTTTTTTTTTTTTCCTGCAAGACTGTGTATTACTTATATCAAGCAGCTTTTATGCATAAAAAAGCAATCAAAAAAATCAAAGGCATTCAGCAATACCCATATTTCTCATGGGTCTGTGAGTCAGTTGGGGATCAGCTGATCTACATTTAGGTTAGCTTATCTAGTCTGACTCTACAGGTCATTCCTGCTTCAAGCTTTTGGTCTGGTTGGGTTTGGCTCCTTGTTTAGATCTCAATGTGCACTAATTCTGAGGTCTAGTTTCCACTCATGATGGAGGAGAAGTAAATAAATCGAGTCCCAGTGCACAAACACATTTTGTGATAAAGCTTACAGCATGTCTGCTAACAACTTCCTTTTGGCAAAAGCAAGTCATATGCGACAGTCCAGCCTCACAGGAGCAGGAAAATATATTTCACCCCTAAGAGCCCAGGACAAGGCTATGAATGTATAGCACTGTGGTGAGGGAGTGAAGAGTTGTGATAAATAAGGCAAATGCCTTGGGGGGGCGGGGAATCCTTATTCATCTTTACTTGGTTATGCATTGCCTGGGACTGTGCTCAACCATAGTGAGTATTCAAGACATATTTTCAGAATGAGTGACTCTGATACCACTACTGTCCTCACATCAATCTATTTTGTGAGACGTATGCCAAAACCTTATCAAATCGTCAAAGATTTGTGAGATAGGATGACGAACATACTTATTCAGACATTCAATAGTTTCCAAACAAAAATATATAGCTAGGTTATGATTTTTTTTTTTGGTGGGGGGCATGGTGGGCAGAAAAGCAAATAGAATAAACTCATTGAACTCATTCACTTGTGTTTGTGGTACAGACATACCTCAGAAATATTGTGGGTTCAGTTCTAGACCACTGCAATAAAGTGAGTAATGCAATAAAGCAAGGCACATAAATTCTTTGGTTTCCCAGTACAGATGAATGAAAACTATGTTTACACTATACTTTAGTCTATTAAGTGTACATTAGCATTATGAAAAATATGAAATATTGTGAGAATTACAAAAATGTGACCATAGAGACTAACAACCTAGCTCGATATAGAGTTGCCACAATTTGTAAAAAATGCAATATCTGTATAATCATTTGCAATAAAATCTGTGAAATGTATTGTTTGCAATAAAGCAAAGCACAAAAAATGAGGTAGGCCTGTATATGGGTTCCTAAAATGACTGTGACAATTACTCCTCTCCATTGTGCCTCTATGCAATATGACTATGCCACTCTATTCACACTATCAACAGTGGAAGTCTACTGTCATTCTCCTTGAATCTGAAATCTCCTCGTGACTGGCTTGATAAGTAGAATGTGGTACAAATGACCTTGTGCTAGTTGGTGACCCATGTCTTAAAAGGTCTTGCAAGTTTTGCTTTTGTTTCTTCACAATTCATGTTTAAACAAAACAAAAAAACCACTCAGACTCACCTTCATGTAAAGAAACTCAAGCAAAACAACTGAATGATGAGAGACAACAAGGAGAGAGAAAACACATGGAGGAAAAGTGAGATATCCTGCCAACACGAAGCACCAAATTTCCATATGCATGAACGATGCCATCTTGAATATTTCGGCTTAAGTTGAGTCCTCTCACCCAATATCAAGTAAAGCAGAGACAAGCATCCCCACTGAGCTATGCCTTACCACCTGACCTATAGAACCAAGAGTAATAAAATGGCTGTCTTTTAACAAGCCACTAAGTTTTGAAGCAGTTTGTAACAATAGCAATATATAACTAAAAGATTATTCAAAGCTGTTAGTGAAAGAACAGAACTCTGAAATGGACCAACTGGAAACACTTTGCAAATGAGTATTGCAAAATCAACATCTGCAATGAAGTACACTTTGTATTAACATATTTAAAAAAAAAATCAGATAAAAGGAAATCAGACCTCCTAGTATTTCTTAGCTAAACTTAAATATATAGATATAAATAAGATTAACATTGTTAGAAAAATCAGCAAAATATAACAGCATTTTAAACATTAAATGTGATATAAATGATATACTATAGGTAAATTATATACTACAATTTTAAAACTCTCCATTTTTATGTAAATAACCTTTGTACCATTAAAACAATGCCTAGTCTCTATAAACAATTAATGTCATGTGTAAATATTAATTAGTAAGTAAGTAAACTTGGAAGATTCAATTCTAAGCATAATTCAACTGGTTATTTAAAAAATAAAAAGAAGGTTCATTGATAATATGAACTTAGGAGAAATTGATCTTCTGAGAGGTGTGACTTCAAACCAAGCAGAAGACATTTTTTCAGGAATGTTTTTCCATCTTAGGAAGATGGAAATGTACGCATGTGGTTTCCAAACTCCCTTTAAACCTTGTGTAATGAATGTAAAAATAAACAAATTTCAAGTTTGTGTTCAATTCCCTCTGCGTATGTTACAAGGCAAGTATGTCACATCCAATGTTGAGGGAAACATGAGGATTCTCAGGAAATGTGAACATGGAATAGTGAATACTGTGGGGGGAAAAAGGGTATAGTTTGGAAGGAATCCAAAGATCATAAAAACTGACAGAAAAAAAAAGTTCTTAATTTTGCATTTTGACTACAGAATTAGAAATGGGAAAACATTTTAATTGAGGTTACAGTCATTTCAAATTGTATTTTCTAATGCTTTATTGTTATGAAGAATTGTGCTTCTAGCAACATTGTTGAAGAGAATACTCTCTAAACTGTGATCCTTCCTGAGGGGAAATTCCACTGTCAATGATGCCTGTGAAAGGGCTAATGGGAGCCATGGAGTGAAAAGGTATAACCAAGAGTCATTCTATATTCTATAATCACATACAAACAGTTCATCCACTCCAACTGTTTTTTGCAGAACCTGTTGCTTCCTGGAATCTCCCTTTGAGTGCTATATGTAGTTCCTAGCTTTGCTCAAAATATCTACCCACCCTTGGATACATGTGAAAACTAGCCTATTTACTACTTGTTTCCCAGAAGTCCACAGTTACCAGACATTATTTGAAGATGTACATCATTGCATTCTTAAACCAGTGTTTCAACTTGCTATTGCTCTCCTTCAATTTACCACATGGCTATTTGATTCCAATCCTTTATTATACTCATTTTAGTTGAGAGGCATGTAAATTGTACTTACAAAATATATAATGACCTAGTTTCATTAAAGATCCTGTCTTGCATTATTGCTGAATTAATAAGATTAGATGATCTTAAATATCTTGTTTACCCTTACTAGGCTTTAGATATCTTATCTACTATGAAAGTTGTAATTGTTCTGTGTCTAGTTCTCCCACTCTCTGGACACATGGTAGATCCTACTTCCTTAACCCTTTATTTGAGCAGTGACCATCACACTGATTTTAGCCAACAAAATATGAGAAGAGCTATCATACAATACTTGGAAACAGATATTTAAACTGCCAGTGTCATGCTTCTTTCTTAACTTGGAAATCAAGAAAGTATACATTGAAATGTAGGCTAGATCAGCCTGGGTCCCTAAGTAATTACATTGAGCAAACACCTCTCACATAGCCAACTAAGAATGAACATGCAGTATTTATTGTTTTAAGCCATTGAGATTTGGGGTTTGTTTGCAGTGCAACATAATTAAGCTGAGAACTTACTCAGTATAGTTACAGTTTTTATAATACTGATTATGAAATATTTTCATAGCAACATCTCCAGATCTACTGTATTTAGGAAAGAAGATGTTTAATGACATTAACAAAAGAAGTAATTCTGAGAAAAAGAAAGGAATGTATTTGCATCTGGGACCACAATAAGTAAGATATTTTCCCAATTAAATGTTCAGAACACCTCTCCCAGTTGCAGTGCAGCAAAGAATATTGTGCATAAAAAGACTGTACTAATCTGGTAGCATAGTGCCTAAGGCACTTGACTGCTCACCAGAAGGCTGGTGGTTCAAACCCACCAGCCACTCCTCGGAAGGAAGGTTGGGCAATTCTACTTGTGTAGTGATAATGCCTCGGAAACCCAAGGAGGGGTCACTATGACTCGGGGCCCACTCGACGGCAAACAACAACAACAACAACAATCAGGACAGAGAGAAAGACGGTGACTTGCGAGCATATAGAAGAAATTAACTTTGACAATTCATAAAATAGAGAGTAAGAACTCAATAAACCTTAGAAAAGAAAGCAATCATCTCCAACAATTGAATGAAAAAGGCTGCTCTGGAAAAAAGTAAATAATAGAGGCTGAGAATCAGAGCCATGGTCCACACGTGTGCCATGACAGTTCAGAAGGGAGGGGGACAAGGACACTTTAGAATACAGAAGTGAATCAAGAGAATAAAAAGAATAAAATACTTGGTAATAAATCTTACCTGGGACACAAAAGACCTCTACAAAGAAAACTATAAAAGACTACTTCAAGAAACCATAAGAGATCTACATAAATGGAAGAACATCCCATGCTTGCGGATAGGAAGATTAACATTGTGAAAATGTCAATTCTACCCAAAGCAATCTATACATTCAATGCAATCCCAATCCAGATCTCATCAACATTCTTTAGAAATATGGAAAAACCCATCACTAATTTTATATGGAAAGTAAAGAAACCTTGGATAAGCAAAACACTATTGAAGAAGAAGAACGAAGTAAGAGTTCTCACACTGCCGGATCTCAGAACCTACTATACAGCCACAGTAGTCAAAACTGTCTGGTATTGGTTTAATGACAGATACAGAGACCAATGGAATAGAACTGAAAACCCAGAAATAGATCCATTGACCTATAGTCAGCTGAACTTGGACAAAGGCCTAAAATCAATTAAATGAGGAGGAGAATGTTTGTTTGAAATATGGTGCTGGCAAAACTAGAGATCCATTTGCAGAAAAATGAAACAAGATCTGTACCTCACACCATACACAAACATTAACTCCAGATGGATCAGACTTAAATGTGAAACCTAAAATTATAGATTTCCTCAAGGAAAATCCAGGGGCAAATTTAGGGTCCCTAATATGTGGCATAAATAGACTATATTTAGTTATTCTTATAACTCAAAATGCACAAACAGCAGAAGAGAAACCAGATGATTGGGACCTTCTAAAAATTAAAT
>NW_006921609.1:3892794-3895102 GCF_000298275.1 Orycteropus afer afer | reverse complement strand
TCTCTCTGGCTTCCTTTCTTTTAATCCCCTTTCTCCTGCTCTTCCCACCTGCTACTTTGGGCATCCCTGAGTTGTCTCTCCTCACCTGTAACCCTGGGGCTGACTGCTCTTCTGTCCCGGTTCCTGGCTTTTATCCCCTTTCTCCTTTACTTATTAACCCCTTTACTTATTATCAATGTTTTCCCTACCTAGAACATGATATAGATGCTTTCTAATGGTTAAGTCAAGGTTCTGGTGCCCAAAGTAAGCAACCATTAAAAAAGCACCAGGTACATAGTGTGCTACTGTACCCAATCCTATTTCTGTCTGTGTGCTATATGGTTTCTAAAGCATTTGCCATATTTAGAGTAGGATGAATCTAGATCTTGCAAATTAACTATTCACAAAGCTAAATATATTAGGAGTCTTTCCTCACTATATATGGAGAGAGAGAAAATGTTTACAATTGCTTTAGTTTGATCTATGGTCTAATACTAATGTACTATATTCTGTCTCCTAATCTTAAAGCTCTTTACTTATGTGAAATACCAGTCTTATAATTATAAAAAGCAGTAATTTACTATGGTGTGGAATAATTTCAATGAATTCTACTTAAGAAATGAATGTGGAATTTTGTTATGTGAGATTTTAAAAATTGAAGACTTGTCTAGAAATACAGTCACAATTTCCCTTTATTCATAGAAATTGCTATCCTTTACTAAATGTATTGCTATGTCCATGGTCAAATGACATAAAGAATGGCAAGGCTGGAATTAAAAGTATTTTTAATAACAAAGCCTGTATGCTGTTCTATAAACCACACTGCCTTTATTTAATTAAGCAAGGGTAATTAAAATATTGTCTTACATTCTTACAAAAGATTGTCTCTCATATGCCTTCTCTTCCTCATAGCCAATTCTAATTCTGGCAGCAGATTTTATATTTCTGTCCTGGGTTTTCTGCTTTTTACTCACAGCTTCTCATTCTTGTTTCAGTCAACAATTATTTTTAAAATACCCTTTTTAGTCCAGACACTTGTCTAACCTCTGGAGACTCAGAGATGGTCCCTTGCCTGAATGATCTCGTGATCTGGTGGAGGAAAACAAAAATCACTATCTGAGTTAGCTAATGGGTACACATCCCTCACTATCTTCTGAGTGTGTGTAACTGATAGGTGCATCTACTTTCATTTATCTAAACATTATTAGAGTGTCTGAGAGCTGGGGGCCAGAAGCAGAAAAAGGAGCTTGTACCATTATTGGTTGAATTTCAAGGATTCCAGGGTTCCTAAAACCATAGAACAGTGATAGTAATGGTATAAGATGGGGGCAAAATGTGAGTTCCACTTGTAGGTGAAATTATGAGTTTTTTACTTTTAATACATAACGAAGAGCCTTAGTGGTACAATGGTTAAGTGCTTGATGACTAACTGAAAAGTCAGTAATTTTAACCCCTAGCTGCTCCGTGGGCAAAAGATGTGACAATCTGCTACCATAGAGATTTCAGCCTAGGAAACCCAATGGCTCAGTTCTACTCTTTTCTATAGGGTCACTATGAGTTGGAATTGACACAATAGCAAACAACCACCACAATACATAACTTTATATAAGTGCCTATATTTGTAAAGAGAAGACCATTGGAAGCTTTTTGTGTAATCATCTACAGCTAAAAGGAAAACTGGGGAGATATGTTTTGTGCCTGAAAAACTATGACAGAAAAAAGTAACAGCTTTCAAATAGGAGCAATATGAATTATGTCTGCAATTGTAGAGGGGAAGTGAATAATAAATTTTATAATTCAATTAGACATTTACTATTTTTTTAAAAAATATTAATGTTTAGTATATGATTATTCCTCAAGGTTCTGAGAACACATTTCAATATTCCCTGAGGTTTAAAGTTTTTTGGGGTTTTTATTTTATTTTATTTTTATTTTTAACTGATGAGCTTAAATGGGGACACATTGAGTTTTGGAAGTTTCAGAATGAAGCATGTTCTACCAAGTGACTATTATGTAGTTATAAATGGAGTTTGGTGGTCTTGAAATCTTGTAAGTTTTAGAACACCTTTTAATTGACCCTCTTAAACCATAAATGTCATATGACTCATTTTAGACTTTATATTTATAGGAGACATTTAAAACAGTTATGAATACAAGAGCAAAATAATCAGGAAAGGGAGAGTTTCAGAAGCTACATACATTATAGAAGAACTGATGAACTGCGTACTGTTACTATTTAGAACAAGTTGTTGTTGTTGTTGTTATGTGCCGTCGAGTCGGCCCCAACTCATAGCGACCCCTCCTTGGGTTTCCGAGGCAGTATCACTAC
>NW_006921609.1:3864714-3892694 GCF_000298275.1 Orycteropus afer afer | reverse complement strand
GTTGTTGTTATGTGCCGTCGAGTCGGCCCCAACTCATAGCGACCCCTCCTTGGGTTTCCGAGGCAGTATCACTACGGAAGTAGGATTGCCCAACCTTCCATAGCTTTGGAAACTCTATGGCGTTGTTCTGTTCTCTCCTGTAAGGTTACTATGAATTGAGCTGAATCCATGGCAACAAGTATTTTTTATTCAACTTCTATTCACATTGTACTGAAGATTCTATCTATACAAGAGTAATAAAAAATACTTGTTGCCATGGATTCAGCTCAATTCATGGTAACCTTACAGGAGAGAACAGAACAACGCCATAGAGTTTCCAAAGCTATAATCTTTATGGAAACAGACCGCCACATCTTTCTCCCATGGATAAGCTCATGAATTCCAATTGCCAACCTTTCAGTTAGCAGCTAAACACTTAACCGCTGTATAACCAGTGCTCCTTCAATGAGGAATAAAGGAAGGAGATATATGAAAAGATGACAGAGAGGGTAGAAGACATTATCTGTATCATTCCAGGAGATTATTGTGGTATGTAGAAATTACAGTTAGATAAAGACTTGAAGAAAAATGTGAAAATAGGCACTTCAATAATGGGAAAAACTTCCCATTCATGTATTATAACATAATCAAGCATCAATAAATTTAAAAGGAATCATATAAAGTACTCTCCTCAACAAAAATGGAAAGAAATTAGAAATCAACAACAGGTGGAAATATGGGAAATTCACAAATGCATAGAAATTACAACCAATGACTGTAAAATAAACAACCAATGCACTAAAGCAGACAAAAATCACAGGCTAATTAGAAAATGCTTTCAGATTAATGAAAACAAAAAATAATCAAAACTATGGATCTAGCTAAAACAATGTTGAGAGAAAAAATGTGTAACTATAAATGACTGTTAAAAAAAGAATATCTGAAATTGAATAACTTAAACTTCCACATTAAGAAACTAGAAAAAGGAAAACTAACTAAACCCAAAGCAAGCAGAAGGAAGGTAACAAAAATTAGGGCAGAAGTAAATGAAATAGACAATTTAAAAAAATCAACAAAACCTAATCTGTTTTTTTGAAAAGAGTAACAAAATTAATCAACCTTAAAGTAGACTTATTAAAAGACAGAAGATTAAAATTATGAAAACTAAGAATGAAGGAATATCACTAGCAACCTTACAGACATTATATATATATATATATATATATATATATATATATAGGAGAACAACCTGTATGCTAACAAATTAGATAACCAAGATAAAATGTGAAAATCCCTAGAAAGATACAAATCACTAAAACTCACTCTATAATAAATAGAAGATCTGAACAGAACTATAACAAGAGATTGAAATAGTCATCAAAAATGACTTGTAGAGCCCAGTCCCAGATGCCTTCATTGGTCAATTCCATTACATATTCAAAGAAGAATTACTAGCAATCCTTCACAAAGTCTTGCAAAAAGTAGATGAGGCAACACTTTCAAACTAATTCTATTTGACCAGTGTTGCCTAATACCTATACCTAAGACACTAGAACAAAAGAAAATTATAGACCATTACCCCTTATAAATATAAATGTAAAACTCTCAACAAAATACCAGCAAACTGATCTCAACAACACATAAACAAGATTATACAGTATGACTAAGTATGATTTGTCCCAAGTCCTAAGTTCAACATATGAAAAAAAGTCATTGTAATATACCATTATAATACAATAAAGAATAAAAAAAGCACATGATCATGTCAATAAATGAAGAAAATGCTTTTCATCAAACCCAATACCCTTATGTTATTAAAAATACTCAACAAACTAGGGACAGAAAAATTTTCTCAGGTGGACAAAGGCCATCTACAAAATACCTACAGATTACATCATATTCAATTGTGAAAAAAAAAACAGAATATTTTCCTCCTGAGATCAAGAACAGGAAAGGGATAGCCATTCTCCCACTTCTATTCAACATTATACTGAAGATTCTATCTATAGCAATTGGGCAAGAAAAAAATAAAGGTTTAAAGGGAAAAAAATAAACAAGCTCTATTTGCAGATAGCATGATTGTGTATATAAAAAATCCTAAGGAATGCACAAAAAAAAATTAAAATTAATGAATGAGTTCAGTGAGTTTGCAAAATACACACCCAATACGCAAAAATCATTTATATTTCTAAGCACTAGCTATTCATACTCTGAAAAAGGAATTAAGAAAATCCTTCTTTTAATAGCATCAAAAAGAATAAAAATAGGAATAAATTCAATAGATATGCCACACTTATACAGAAATATTATAAAATATAATTTAAAGAAATCCAAGAAAAGCATAAATGAAAAAACATCACATGTTTGTGGATTGAAAGATTTAATATCATTAAGATAAGAATACTCCTCAAACTGATCTACAGATTCAAGGCAATCTCTATTAAAATCTCAGCTTTTTAGCAGAAATTGACAAGTTAATCATAAAATTCACATGAATACAAGAGACCCAGAATAGTCAAAGTAGTGCAAAAAGATTGTTGGTCCATACATTATAAACACAGAACAAAGTGAGTACTGGGAAGAACAGACCTAAGTGACTTTGATGTGAAACCAGACTTAAAGACTAATTTTTCATACTCACAGTGTTTGGATCATTGCCCCAGAGCAGACAAGAACATAGTTCTCAGAAATAACTCATTCTCTAAAAAATGAAAAAAAATCCTCAAATATGTAATACTGGTCATGACTGTTCCTACCTTAGTCACTATTGCTCCACTTTTCTGTACTTTGCATATTATCAGCCCTAATGAATTTCTCCACTCCATCAAGCCATATGTACCATCAGCCTCATAAAAGTATCTTGATGACTCCAGAAGAATTGTCTAGTTTCATTAAATGTCAATCAATGAGCCAAATAGTAAAGAATGAATTGTACAATCAAAGTTTTCCAAATGATAAATTTTTAAGACACACAATTTTACAGTTCTATACAACAGAGATAAGAAAAGTTACAGACATGGGGGAGAACATTCAAATATCACAGATATTTTCTAGATATTTATTACATGCACTCAGTGCACTGAGTAGGCACAGCTGTTTCAGTTCTTAGAATAAAGGAGATATAAAACCATTGATTCTAAGAGCTCGAAAAGAGACCTAAGAAATCATCTAAACCAACTTCATTTTATAGACTAGAAAACTTCAATGCCAAGAAAAAAAAATAGACAAAATTAGGCCACACAGCTAATTGCAGATAAAAGACGTATTTCTTGAACCTTTGACTTGTGTTTTTGGCAGTTGTGATTCCACATATTTGGCACAACTGGAAATAGTCCCATTTTCCCTAACAATACAAAGTATTGGTTTGGGTGAAGGTAAAGGCAATGTACCAAATGTGAATTATCATCACAGTGGTATTGAGGAAGAAGAAGACATAGAGAGGTATAAGGGAGGTACAGACAACAATGATGAAGCCTTTTGCATGTACAGTACCATATTGTCAGTGACAGCAAGCAGTGATCTACAGGTGGATAGGTGGGTGGACAGGCTGAACAATAAGGTATGTCTAGATCGGGGAGAGTGTGCCCATGATCATGTATAGGGTTAGCAACAATGTTTCTACATGCATATTTGTATGCACTATAAGCATGTCTAGGTGTATAGTAGAGCTGACAAAGGGCAAGTTTATGGTGGCTTCTTGGCCACAGCCAGCTACCCAGAAAGAGCAAGTAGTTGGACCTGGGGGCTCAGGACCCTGGGCACATGGGCTATCAAGCTCAATTGGCATAACATACTACACAAAAACATTGTTCTACATCCTACTTTGATGAGTAGTGACTGAGATCTTAAAAGCTTGCAAGCAGCCATCTAGGTGCAACCATGGGTTTCTTCTCATTCAAAGCAAAGAAGAATGAAGAAAAGCAGATGCATGGAAACAATTAATCCAAGGGACTGGTACACCATGTGATCCTCAGCCTATCTGACCATGACACCAGAAGAACTAGATGGTGCCCAGCGACCACTGTCAACCTCTTGGAAAGGGATTGGTTCAGAAGATCCTAGTTAGAGCGGGAGAACAATGTGGAACAAAATTTTTTAAAAAAAAGATGAGGTTTGCTGGTCTGATGGAGCCTAGTGAGACCCCTGAGACTATGGCCCCTTCAGATCTGGAATTCAACTACTCCTGTGGCTTCCAGCCAAACAGTAGACAGGCGTAAGAGATGTACATTTACATCAAGTAGATACACTCCTTGGAGTGATCCATTATGGGAGGCAGAAGGACAGTGTTTGAATAGGGAGACAGCTCAGGGGGCAGGAGTGCACGGGAGAGAAAGACACAGGGAAGAGATAACTAAGGGGAGGAAGTGGGAAGAGAGCTGTTACATTGTGGGTAATTGCAGTCAATATCATGAGACAAAATGTGTATGAACTGCTGTATGGAAAATGAATTTGCTCTGTAAACTTCCACCCAAATCGTAATAAAAATTGAAAAAAAAAAAAAAAAAAACAAAGTAGGCAACCTATAGGTAAAGTCCATATGAGGAAGTTTACATCAATCCTCTTGACCCCCTAAACTGGTCATATACAACCTCAACACCAAAAATATATTTTCTAGTTAGATCATAGTTGTTAGGCCGGAGCAAACTCAAACCACCAACATTTCAGTTAGCAACTTCCTCCAGGTGTCAGGCCCTGATGAGACAACCTGATAAGACAACCGAGGTGGCAAAACCCACCCAGGCTGGAAAGTCCCACGTGATGACAAACTTCTTCCTGTGAAGCCCCCTCATGCTAATTAGGTGCAGACCTGTGCCAACAGCTAATTGGACCCTACCATTTCCTTAGTGTCCCCAGTTAGATCCTCTCTGTGTCTATAAGAATATACCTCCCCTGCCCGAGGGTGTGACTTCTCTGGCCTTGATGCTAGGGCATGAGAACCTCGACTGGGAGTGCTAATAAACTGCTTCTCTGAAACAATTCCATGTCCTGGTGTCTCGGCAACCCAGCAATACAATAGTTTCTAGTTAGATCATGCTATGGGCATTGGTTGACATGACTCTTGTGAAGACAGCAAGGGTCACTGGGTAATGTTCTTTCTTCAGGAAACAAGCACTCAACCTTACAAAAGTCTCTGAAGAATAGTTTCTTCATTGTTATTTTTCCTCTTTTTCTGTTTCATTATTTATTGCTTTTAAAATCCTTTCCATTTCCCCTTGCCTTCTTTCCAGATCTCTGCTCCTAGGTCCAAATACATGGCACAAAGAGTGCAGAACCAAGTCAGAGGGTTGAAAATGCTTTGCTCACCACAAGGACACCACTTATTCTCCCCACCCAAAATAGATGCACACGCTGCAGCCCACTGCTTGCTCTGTATTAGTTCCATCCTCATTTATTTTAAAGTCTCAGTACATTGCATATAGATGACTACATAAAATAGTAATAAGTCCCCACATAATTTCTCATGAAATAAAAAACTAGCAATGGAGGTGGGGAGGATTGACACTCTGATCATCTATTATAATAGTTGTATTTTGTCTTTATTTTAAACAAACTGCAGTTTGGAAAAGCAATGTGTTTTGTTTATCTTGTCAAGTTCTTATGAAAGTATTTGAGTTGGATTTCATCCAAAATCTATAACTCACCATGTAATGCATAATTTTGCTGTCATATGGTTGCAAATTTTGACACTTATTTTGCCAGAAAACACAGGTATGAATATGAAAGAGGCCCCCTCTGAGATTTACTGTTTAGTATCTGACTAGCTCCACAGTCTTTCACTGTCAAAGCTAACCATCCATTATTTACAAAGCAGATTTTTTGCCCTTTGTCTTCTGCTCAGATTCACTTAAAAATCACCCCTTGAAAACTGGAGAGGCTAATTTATTTGTTTTAATTGTTTTTACTCTTACAATAGTAAATGTCATAAACCATACTGGATAGAAGATTTTCATAGTGATAATAAATGAAGACAATTTCACAATTCCAGATATTAACAGCGAAACTGTTTATTACTGTTTCAATTTTTCATAGAAATCTCTCTTTCCCTTCATGCTTTCAAAGAGACATTAATGACAGCAAAATGGGCACTTTTTTAATCAAAGAACTATTACAATTTAAATAACTTCAAAAGTCAGCATTTTCCGGGTTAACTTAGAGCACTACTTCAGTATCTGCAATTTAAATCAGTCCTCAGAGAAATTGGCCTCCATACCAGTGACGTGCTGTTGAACAGAACAGATCTCCAAAATATCCTAACAGATTTCTTTCTTTCATTCTAGAATTGTTTCCATCTGGTGCCTAAATATTAAACCTGGAATATGTAAAGTCTCTCCCCTCTCACCCTGTTTGACTTCCAAATCCTGGCAAATAATTTTCATTGTCAATGAATTGAGGATTAAAAATTTGAACTTAACTATGTAGTTGTAAAATGAAAAATTTAAAGGGATAGGACTTCAAAATAGTAGATTTCTATTTCTTTCAATTTTGAGAAAGAGAAACCTGAAATGTTTGCTGTTTGTAGAAACATACTAATTCAAGCCTACTCCGCTAGAAAAGATTGAAACTTTTCTCAATTTTTTTCTCAAGTTCAGGATGTTGAAGCATGGGTTTCTAAAGGGCATTATAGACCACAGAACAAAGTATCTGAATATGTCTATAGTTATATCAATCCATGAGCATCTAAAAATATACTTATTTAGAGAGAGAAAGAGAGTCAGAGATAGAAAGCTAAATAGTGAGATGTATACATGTAGAAGTTTCTAAGACCATAAGACAATGCTAGCTTTTGTGAATCATAAAGAGCCCTCAGAGCAGTAGAAAACAACATCTGACTTTTAAGACTGGCAAAATTTTTCATAGCACCTTAACTCGAAAGCACAGAATTACTTTTAAGAAACATAATTACTTCCAGAAATGTTTAAACCACTGGGGGAATGTTTATATGAAATGAGCAATAGTGGTAAGGAGTGAATGTATGTTGCAGGGTAAAAGCCTGGGTGCACACAAAAGGACAGCTATAAGAGAATGAGGTACATGACACAATCACTATGGTCCATCCCTTTCTTTTTGTAATTAGGTTGATAATTTCCACCCAATGCTTTTAACACAGTAGTGGATATCACGTGCCTTCCAGAGCAAACTGTCATCCAATTCTCTTTTCCAAATCTTCACACTTCATGTCTGTCCTCCCCTCAGCATTCCATTCTTTCTGATGTCCCATCATAATTTCTTCACATTGTCTCTCATTTAATTGCATCCTTTGATCTATTTCTCCTAAATTTGATCTGCCTTGATTTTATGAAATATTCTCCAATGAGCTGAAATAAAATTGTGCATTTTCATTTCATGGCTAGTTAAAAAATAACTGTAAGTTCTTACACAGAACAACTGTTCACCATTATCTGACCAAAGTGCTTACATTTAACTTTAAAAACAAGTTTGAGGAGACTCACAAGAAAACAATTGGTATGATCTTGGGAAGGACACTTAACAATATTTTGCTGATAAGCATATAATCATTTGGCTGTTTCTGATAAACATTTGTGGGGTTCCTTTAAAGCATTTTAGCTCAGCTACATTTCAGCAAGAATCAACATGTTGACCTAAAAATTTCCAAACAAAAATCATTAAAATGAGTGAGAATTTTCTGTAAACGATTTTAGAATGAATTTGTATAGTTCCTTGTCCTGCAAAATATTTTATTATAAATTGAGAGCTAATATTGGTACTAGACTAACCCACTAAAGTAGATATTCTTAAAATACCAAGTATGTTTTAAACTAAAATTTAAGAAAGACCTACAATTCTCATTGCAGGTTGTGACATATGAATATTATAATAGAAAATTATAATGTGTATATCTGGCTAAAAGCAGCAAACACAACAATCTATTCTATGAAGTGATTGATATATTTGCTTTATATCTTTTCATTAATTTTCCAAAAGCAAAAGGAAAGGAAAGAAAATTTCATTTCATTTGATTAAGCCTTGAGTTTTCTTTTTGTCTCATTTGTTTCCTCTCTCTCCACGTCTATCATACACACCCCTAAATATCCTCCATTTGTACTACAGTGGCACAAATTCAGAAAATAGGTGGAGTCTGATTATTGGGGTGGTCTCAGTAAAGTTTTAGTTTTTGATTAACCTTTCCTTCAATTGGAAAGTAGTCAAGTATTTCCAGTACTAAGGAAAGAGTCACTTTGAAAAGCTATATATACATATATATATATGTTTGGGTACATGTCAATACATTTGCTCTGGTTTAAAATGAAAAACAACAACAGGACCTTGTCAGACAAAGCAACAGCTATTTCTCCCAAACTGAAAACATACCCATGTATGAGTAAATTATGGTTCTTATTTGGTTTCAATGTTCATTTATTTCAGTTTATTCTCTGACATCTAACTGAGCCAGGAAACTCATGGCAGTCCTTCAAAAAAAAAACTCCACCCCCACTTTATTTTTCTTCTTTTTTTCTGATTCCTTACTCTCTTACCCTCACAAAGTTTCATGGAACAAGTGTGAGAATAAGTGCTCAAACTAAACTTTAAAAAAATAGTATTTGTTTTTTGTATCTAAGTATAGTTTTAGAAACTTGACAGCTTCTCTTTTTTATTATAAAATTATATTAGAGTCAGATTCAATTGAAAGGCTAGTTGTATTTTTTTTTTTTTTATTTAAAGGAAGAAATAAATTGTCCTTTTCCTCAACCAGATCACAAAGAATGTAAGAATTATGTCTCCCAAAAATGACTTAACAATAGAGGTTTGAGTCTCCTGAACTGGGGTACATTTAGAGAAAAAATATCACCAGAACAATGAGCAGACATTATTGTGGAATTTGAAAGGTCCTAGTGCCTAAGGCATTTGACTGCTAACCAGATGGCTGGTGGTTCAAACCCAGCAGCCGCTTCTTGAAGGAAGAGTGGGCAATCTACTTCCATAGAGATACCGCCTCGAAAACCCAAAGAGGGGTCACTATGAGTCGAATCGACTTGATGGCAGTGAAGTTTGGGTTTTTGTTTTGTTTTGTTTTGTTTTGTTAATCTGATTGGTACCTGGCAACACCTAGCAAAAATATCCACAGGGGGAAAAAATTCCAACATCATCTCAACTAAAACAGCCAAATTGTTGCCAGAAGACAAAACAGCAAATCCTTCTAGATCTATACAAAACCTTGAATCAAAGGAAAGTTCTTTCCTACAAGATCAATAAAAGTAAATTACAAGTGATGCAACTTTTAAGAATTACAAATTTCCACTCTTCTAATTCTCCAATTCATTAAGAGAAATCTTATTTTATTTGGTTGGGTTGTAAGCAAGGATACAGATATTTATAAGGGAGGATTTGTAATCATTACTGGTTTCCTTTCTTAAGCAGCCTTCCCTTTAAAGAATGTCAATAGTCTTGTAAACTTGATCAGACTGGTACTGAAAAAGTAAACAATACTAAAAAATTATGAGAACATTTTATCCAGCTTATAGCAAATGGATAAGCCTTGTTTTTAAAATGAAAAATTCCACGGAAACTGATGCACATAAAAGGGTAGCATTTCAAGTTCACATTAGAAATGTCACTGGGAAAAGCCAGCTACATACAACTTAAGTGTATCTGTCCAGGAATAAAAAAAAGGCTAAATTGATTAAGCAGGGATTTAAGCCTACAAAAGGAGTAAATCAAGGTATTACCATTTATGTATTAAAACACTAAAAGCTATTTTATTTCAGTACTCTACTTTTATTTTTTTTTTTGAGTTCTTGAATATTATAAAAGGTACTCCATATGGCCAAATCATCATCAATACAATAATGGAAAAAATTTAAAAAAAAAAAAATAAAATAATAATAATAATAATCAATCTTCTTTGAATGTGCTTCTACTCCAAGAGAAAACGAAAATTAGTTTTCTCCAAAAAGTTAAAAATCTAATTTCTATGATGATGGTTTTTCCTTATTTTCAAAGGAGAAAAGAGTAAAATTCAAAAATGTTATAGAAGACTACATTTGGTGAAAATTTTCTTTACTTTTATAATTTTTGGAATAATGCTAATAATTAATAGTTACTAGCATTCATTCTGTTTTAATATGGCAAATTGAGCACATACATCTAATTGTAGTGTCTTCTAAAACCCTACTAAAACTATAGTAAATGGTTTTTTAAAGACACAAACCCACAAGGACATGGAGAACAGATAGGCAATCACATCACATCTGAAAGTTAAATGAGAGGAAGAGTCCAGTGACAACCCTCCCCTCAAGTCCCCATTATTAATGAGTAAACTAAAAATGTATCTGATCCACACGACAGAATATCTAAAAAGCACAGGAATTAGCAGCAACAGATACCCTCATAACTGGAGTTAAGGGGGATGGAAATCAATTAAAGAGGCCAAGGTGAAAAGTCTTTGATAAATAGTGAGATTCCAAGCAACTGTCTCTCCAAAACACTTACAGAATGTTGGAGCTGTATTCCCTGGAATTCATTTAAAAAAAGAGAGAGAGAGAGAGAAGAAAAACAACTCACTGCCAATGAGTTGACTCCAACTCATAGAGACTCTCATTGGTTTTCCAAGGCTGTAAATCTTTATAGAAGCCGACCACCTCATCTTTCTTCTAGGGAATAGCCGGTGGGTTTGAACCACTGACCTTCTGGTTAGCAGACAAATGCCTTAACCTCTGTATCACTAGCCAAAAAGCCAAACCCCTGCCATTGAGTCGATTCTAACTCATAGTGACCCCCATTGGCTTTCTAGGGTGGTAAATCTTTACAGAAGTAGATTTCCCCATCTTCCTTCTGTGGAGCAGCTGATGGGTTTGAACTGCCAACCTCCTCACTAGCAGTCAAGTGCCTTAGGCACTGAACCACCAGAGCTCTTTCCACTTTTTAGTGGCTGCCATTTCTTGAGTGATCACATCACTCTGAACTTTGCTTCCATAGTCACTTTACCTTCTCCTCTGGGTGTGTCAAATCTCCTTCTATCTCTGTTTTATAAAGATACATGTGATAGCATTTAGGGTCTATCCAGATAATCCAGCATATTTTTCTCTGCCAAGAGCTTTAACTTCATCACATCTGCAAAATGTGGTTATAAACTAACATGTACCAAACCAAAAAAACCAAACTCACTCCCAGTGAGTTGGATCCAACTCACAGTGACCCCTTGTTGGGTTTCTAAGGCAGTATCACTATGGAAGTGGATTGCCCAAAATTCCTTCTGAGGAGTGGCTGGCGGATTTGAACCACCAGCCTGCTGGTTAGCAGTCAGATGCTTAAGCACTATGCCACCAGAGTTCCCTAACACGTACAGAGCCCTGATATTTTTGGGTAGCTATTGTTCAGCCTCCTACAAAAGGTATCTGATGTGAGGGTGCCAGGCAGATTTGAGGGCACAGGTACAATAGTGACGATATATACAGTGAATAGAGAGAACACAATGTTTCTTCACTTAGCTCCGATGATGCTAGTAGCCAGATCTTTATCCTCCAGGAAAGAGATAAAGTAATCAAACTTCTACAAATAAAGATTATTACATTGTCTGAGATGAAAAAAATCTCCAAGTGTGATTTGTGGTGGATTAGACATTGCATAAAAAAAGGTTAATGAATTTAAAGCTATTTTAATAGAAATTATGCAAAATGAAATATAAAAAGGAAAAAAAAAAAAAAAACTGAGAAAAAGAACATAGCATCAGTGAGCTGTGAGACAACTTCCAGAAGCCCAATATATGTATATTTGCAGTCTTCCATGGAGGGGATAAAAGAGGGGACAAAACAAGTATTCTAAGAAATGTCGTTGATGATATGTGCTGTCAAGTCAGACCCGACTCATAGCGGCCCCTCCTTGGGTTTCCGAAGCAGTATCACTATGGAAGTAGATTGCCCCATCTTCCTTCCGAGGAGTGGCTGGTGGGTTTGAACAGTCAGCCTTCTGGTTAGGAGTCAAGTACCTTAGGCTTTTCCAAACTTGATAGAAACTATAGATCCAGAGGTTCAGAAAACTCAATGAACTCTAAGCACAAATGACATAAATACAACTACATCAAGGTACATAATAAAATTCTTAGAAATAAGTAATAAAGATAAAGTTTTAACATCAGCCAAAGGAAAAGACAGAAGGATGAAAGTAGATTTCTTATTTGAAATTCAGGTGAGAACACAGTACAGAAACATGTGCAATATACTGAAAAAAATATATATTAACCTAGTTCTATATACAGAGAAAATATCTTTCCAAAACAATATGAGAATAAAAACAGAAATAAATTCATACATCCAAAAGCTGTAAAAATTAATCACCAACATATTTACACTATAAGAAATGTTAAAGGAAGGTATGCCAACAGAAATGTATGATCCCAGATGAAAATATGAGTCTAGACAAAGGAAAGAAGAACATTGGAAATGGTCATTACATAAATAAATATGTAAATGTTTCTTATATGCTAATATTTCTCAAAGATAAATGACTGTTTAAAGAAAAGTAATATAAATGTAATGTGGAATATAAAAGTAAAATATATGACAAATCTAGAAAAATGTTTGAAAGGGGGAAAACAGTATTACACAATTTTAAAGTTTACATAATACACATGAAATAGTACAATAAGCCTCTAACAAGTTAAAGATATATTTTATAAATCCTAAAGCAGCTATAAAAAGTTTTAGCTAATAAACCAACAAAATAGATAAAATGGTAATGTAATCAACATTCAATCTAACAGAAAACAGAAAAAAAAAGAAAATTGAACAAAGAATAAATACAAATAGAAAACAAATGCAGATTTAACTCTACTCATATCATGAATAACATTAAATGTAGTTGATCTGAATACCTGAATCAAAAGGCAGAGATGGTCAAATTAGTTTAAATAGGAAGATCCAACTACATGCTATATTCAAGAAATGCACATGAAATACTTAGACAAAGATAAACTAAAAGGAAAACAAAGAAAAACTTATACCATGTTAACCCTGATCAAAAGAGTGAAGTGCCTGGAGTAGCTATATTAATATCAGGCAAAATAAATTGCAGAAAAAAGCATATTACCCCAGATAAAGAATAATGTTAAAGATGATGATTAAAATAATGGGGCCAATTCATTAAAAAGATATAACAATCATAAAAGCTTTCTACTTTGGAGAAGAATACTAGATGATAAATATAAAAGAAATGTTATAATCACAATAGCAACCATTTTTCAGCTCCCATTATAATGAATCAAGCAAAAATCATGAGTAGATGCTAAAATATGACTTACACTCTGGTAGCACAGTGCCCAAAGCATTTGACTGCTAACCAGAAGGCTGGTGGTTCAAACCCACCAGCCACTCCTCAGGAGGAAGATAATCTCCTCGGAACCCACGGAGTGGTCACTATGGACTGGAACCGACTCCACGGCAGTGAGTTTATTTGTATTATATACTTTACAATTTTTAAAGCTATTTGTCTTCTTGGACTAGCAATTTTATGTCTGCTGATATTTCTCACATATGCATTTCACCTTCCCATTTCCTTCACATAAACTTAATCTGGTGGACTTCTCTTGCAATGGTTTGCAGTACTGATAAAGGTAGGTTGAGCTACAAAGTCACAGTATGTTCTCCAAGGAAGATTTTTATTATTTGATACAAATAAATAATTCTGGCAATATTATTTATACATTCTGCTCTAACTGTGTACCTATAATACACATTTTTATCTTATTAGAGTTATATCTCTGTTTTAAATCATTTTCACAGACAGTAGAAGTGCATATTCACAAGACTTAATAAAGATGTTTCTTAAACCTGTGTTTCCTGAGATTTTGTACTAGGTGAAAGCAGCCCTGGTGGTGCAGTGGTTAAAGCATTTGGTGGCTACCTAAAAGTTCAGCATTTCAAACCAACCAGCTGCTCTGTGGAACAAAGATGCAGTAGTCTGCTTCCATAAATATTTACTGACTTGAAAACCATATAAGGCAGTTCTACTCTGTCTTATAAGGTCACTATGAGTCAGTATCAACTCAAACACAGTCGATTCTTAATCTTTATGAAAGCAGACTGCCACGTTTCACCCAGTGGCTGATGGGTTGCAACAGTCAACCTTTTGGTTAGCAGCTGAGGGCTTAACCACTACACCACCCAGGCTCCCCAAGAGTGGCTACAGATATTTTAAAAATCTTTACAGAAGTAGATTGCCCCATCTTCCTTCCAAAATATACACTATTATTTTTGCATCAATACTAAAGAAAATAAAGAATATTATGTAAAAATTTTAACATGTTTAAGGACATGCTATCCTATTGAAAGGAGCTCTGGTAGCGTAGTGCCTAAAGCACTTGACTGCTAACCAGAAGGGTGGCGGTTCAAACCCACCAGCCACTCCTCGAAAGGAAGATGGGGCAATCTACTTCCATAGTGATACTGCCTCAGAAACCCAAGAAGGGGTCACTATGAGTCGGGTCTGACTCAACGGCACATAACAACAACAACAACATCCTACTGAAATACTATTACAAAATGAAAATGTTGATTTTTTATATTATTAGGTGTTTTCTGTTTTCTTTCCTGAAAATATTATTTTCATCTGGCATGGCCTAGAAGATCAATCTACAGCAAGGGGTACAAGTAGCATTA
This sequence comes from Orycteropus afer afer, assembly GCF_000298275.1. Classification (NCBI taxonomy): domain Eukaryota; kingdom Metazoa; phylum Chordata; class Mammalia; order Tubulidentata; family Orycteropodidae; genus Orycteropus; species Orycteropus afer. The sequence continues at coordinate 3,878,103 of NW_006921609.1, read as the reverse complement.
AATTATAGGAGAGTAGATGTAAGATGCTATGGAAGAAATGCCAATACAAAGACATAGGTAATACTTAGTTCCTAACATCCAAACTAGGATATTGCAGTAAAATCATAGCTTTGCAAGCCTTCATTACCACATGGCCAAAATAATCTGAAATCAGGTGAAAGTCATGTTGAAGAGACTGTCACAAATTATATCCGTAGACACAGAAGAGGCTCTGCAGTGAGATCTGTTAAATGCAGAGTCATAGTCAATGCTTAGAGCTAGACCCTTTACTCCCTTCCTTCAGTCAACCAATGGGCATGCCTTACCCCAGCTGTGACTACTCAGGCAAACTTTTTAGTCCTTGAAACTCAGCAACTGTCACCTCATTTCAGAAGCTATTTCTGATCCACCACTCTAATTTCAATGCCTCTTGCCTGTCATTCTACAGCACCAAATGAAAAAATACTATCAGAGCCCTTACAGCATTGTGCTACTTTGACTGTTTCTTTAAAAAAAAAAAAAAAAGGAAAGAAAGAAAGAACTGTGCATTCTTCAGAAATGGTAGCAAATTCTTTAATGGAATACATTATTTCTTAGTTGATGTCATATCTGTATTGGATGTTCATTAAATGTTTCTTGAGTATAAAATTTCTGCTACAGTTCTAACAAAGCATATTTATGATTTTTAAACTTCAGAATCCAAAGCAGCAGGCTTACCAGCCCACAGAGTGAGAAAGACAAATCCCTTTGGGCAGGAGGTTTGATGGCAGAATAGGGTGCACCTATCAGCAGAGCTAAAAGGGCTTTGTAACACTTCTCTGAGTAGGCTGGAGGCCAGACCAAGAGGATGAGGGTCAAAGAGAGGCATGCCTCTGGGCATGGCTGAGTAGAGGCTGTCCTGATTGAAGAATTGTATCCTGAACATTCCTGAACCTCAATTATAACCTCTTACTTCCCTAAGAAATCCCATAATCAAAAGAATATTGTCTGTGAGTTCTGTGTCCATTGCAATGAATTATCAAACCCAGTAGAGAAATAGTGAGTGCTGTGGGAGGGATAGTTGGTGTCAGAGTTAGTATAGAGGTTGGAGGGTGGTGGCATGTCTGGCCTCATAGGAATAAGTCTTGCACTGCTGATGTGATTATATTTCCCCCTTGTGAGGTTGAAGGAGGTCAGAGAAGGATGAAGTCACCCCCATGTCCTGAGCATTCCTGAGTTTGAATGGTAAACTCTTACTTTCCTAATAAACCCCTTAATCATGAGTATTGTCTGTGAGTTCTATCTGTCTATTGCAATGAATTAACAAACCCAGTAGAGTAGTGAGGAGCTCTGGTACCATAGTGCCTAAGGCACTTGACTGCTAACCAGAAGGCTGGTGGTTCAAACCCACCAGCCACTCCTTGGAAGGAAGGTTGGGCAATCTACTTCTGTAGTGATGCTGCCTCAGAAACCCAAGGAGGTGTTGCTATGAGTCGGGTCTGACTAGATGGCACATAACAACAACAACAACAGTAGAGTAGTGAGTATCACGGGAAGGATGGTTGGTGTCAGAGTTAGTATAAAGGTTGGAGGGTGGCAGCATGTCTGGTCTCACAGCAATAATCCTTGCACTGTTGATGTGACTATGTTTCCCCTTGTGAGGTGGGAGGAGAACAGAGGAGGATGAAGTCACCCCCACCCCACCCCATGTCTTTTTTGCATAGGTTTAGTGCAAATCTAGAATTAAAGAGACATAAGCAATCCACCTGGTAATAAAATAGAGCGGAAAATCAACAAACTATCATAACTCCTTCCTCTTTTTCTGTGAATGATATAGCTGAGTGGAAATCAAGACAGTAAGTAGTAGAATGAGTTAATGAATCAAAATAGTCCTCTTGTTTTGGCTTAGAATTATTACATGCTGTATCCAATGAACTTTTCATTTTCAGTACAGCTGCAAAACCTCAATCCATGCATAATTAATTGCATACAGTATAGGAATTTAGAAATAAAAGCCTCAAATCTCTACAAAGTTCAGTTTGGCTAGAGATATACTAGATTTTAACTATACAATAATTCACAAAACTTTACCTGGTTTTATATGTGACACACAAATTTTGTACTCATTGAATTTTGCCTTAAAAAAAAAAGGAAACCCGAGCAATTCCCTGGAACTTGCAATAAGAGGTAGATGAATATCATGATTAGTCCACATAATATTCTCCTAATTTTCATGCTGTTGTTGAGAAAGTCTGGGGCTAAATCAGTATAAATATGAACAGTATTTCAGGCTAGGAGGGTAAACCAAGTTTCCAAAAAATTGACTCACAGTAGTGACATATGGATAACCAGGCTTCAGATGTAAACAATAAATTAGGCATTCAGAGGGCATAGCAGGGCATGGAATGCATGAGGCTATCACATGACTCATCCCTCTCATACCCTGCTAACATAATGTATGGTACCCAGCAAAAAGAGATACACAAAGACAGGCAGTACCAATGATAGGAAGTTTGGTGAGCAGCAGTCATTGTCAGCTATCTTTCCATGTTAGGCATGATTAATAGCATCCCGTGAGTAGAAATGACAAGAATTGGCCTTGGGGTAAAAAGTTCCAAAAGATCTAACCAGATTCCAGCCAACAGATACAACTGCAATTTAAATAGGGTCCTCATCTGTCTTATAGGCGCTCTGGTGGCTTAGTGCCTCAGGCACTTGACTGTTAACCAGAAGGCTGGCTGTTCAAATCCACCAGCCACTCCTCGGAAGGAAGGTTGGGCAATCTATTTCCATAGTGATACTGCCTCAGAAACTCAAGGAGGGGTCGCTGTGAGTCAGATCCGACTCCACAGCACATAACAACAACATCTGTCTTAGTTATTTAGTGCTACTATAATAGAAATACCACAAGTGGGTGTCTGTAACAACAGAAATTTATTAGCTCACAGTCTAGGAGGCTGGAAGTCCAAATTCAGAGTGTTATCTCTATGGTAAGATGTCCTCCCTCTATCAGCAGTAGGGACAAATTGTTATTCCTTGGTCCTTTGGTGATCTTCCACATCACTTCTTGCTTAATTTTCTCCTTTTATATTTTGTAAGAGACTGACTTAAAACATACCCTGCATTAATCATCCCTCATTAACATAACAAAGATTACCATTTTTATTAGATGTATTCTAGTTAGTCCCAACTCATAGTGATACTATGTACAACAGGACAAATAATGCCTGGTCCTGTGCCATTTTCACAATCATCACTATGTTTCAGTCCATGGTTGTAGCCACCGTCAGTCCATTTCATTGAAGGTCTTCCTGTTTTTTCACTGACTTTCTACTTTATGAAGTAGCATGCTATCTTTCTCCAAGGAATGGTCCCTCCTGATAACATGTCCAAAGTACCAGAGATGAAGTCTTACCATCCTTCTATCTAAGGACCATTGTGGCTTTGTTAAAAAACAGAGTGGTTTTGAAATCATAGACAAAGTAAAGTATTATAATGAAATCTGCAAAGACCTGGAGTTAGAAACCAAAAGGGAAGAATGTGCTGAAAGAATTGAAGAAAAAATTCAAAACTTGAGTTACAATAGTGAAGTATTTTGTGGGCAAAATATTGAACAATGCAGGAAGCATCAAATGAAGTAGAAGGAATACACAGAATCATTGTACCAAAAAGAATTGGTCAATGTTCAAACATTTCAGCAGGTACTGTGTGATTAAGAACCAATGATATTGAAGGAAGATGTCAAAGCTGCACTGGAGGAATTGGCAAAAACAAGGTTCCATGAATTGACAGAATATCCATTGAGATATTGCAATGAATGCAGCACTAGAGGCATTTATTTGTTTATGCCAAGAAATTTAGATGACAGATACCTTACTGTGGTAGTTCAGTTTGTGTATCAACTTGGCTGGGCCTGGTTGAGGGGCTGGGCAGCTGAATGTAGTATTCCCCATAATGAGACTGGTAATCAACTCCATGGTGGGAACTACCACATGCAGCTGAGTAGTTGCCTTAGGGAATGTGGTCTGCTTCCTGTATATAAGGAGAAGCCTTGGGGATAGTCTAGAGCTTATGGCACCTTGAACCCTGCGTGTAGCCGTGTCGCAATTCAGCAGTCTGCCATGCTCTGCTAACTTTGGTACCTACAATGGACTTGAATTAATGGCCTGCTATATGATTTGGTAATATCGGACTATGCCTTTTTACTTGTCAACCTTGGGTTTGTCAGCCTCAGCAGCCAGCAGCTGTCTGAGTGAAGAAAAGCCTCTAGTTCCAGTGGGCCAGGAGCAGGAGGCAGAGCTGGGCCCCAAGGTTGAGGGGCTTTCACCCAGTCCCTAGAGCCTGGCACTTTGAACTTGGACTTAAAGCCTCCAAATTGTAATAACAAACTCCTGTTTGTTAAGGCCATCCCATTTGTGGTATATGCTTGTCAGAGTGGCACTAAGTAATCAGAACACTTACCAACTAACTGGAGGAGATCCATATTTGTGTACATTCCAAAGAAAGGTGTTCAAATAGAATGTGGAAATTATCCAACAATCTCATTAATTATTAATATCACATGCAAGTAAAATTTTGCTGAAGATAATTTAGAAACAGTTGCAGTAGTACATTGACTGGAAACTTCCAGATATTCAAGCCAGATTCAAAAGAAGGCACAGAATGAGAAATATCATTGCTGGTATCTGATGGATCTTGGCTGAAAGCAAAAAATACCTGTGTTGTATTGACTCTGCAAAGGCATTTGATTATGTGGATCATAACAAATTATGGGTAACATTGCAAAGAATGGTATGATAGTTAAGGTTTTGTGTCAACTTCACTGGTCTGTGATTTTGAGTGGCTTGGCAGCTAGATGTAGTTATTCCCCACAATCAGACTGTAGTCAACTCCATGGTGGGATCTGCTGTGAATAGCTAATTAGTTGCTGTCAGGGTGTAACCTGCTTCCCGTGTATATGGAGAGGTTTTGAGAAAGGTCACTAACTTTTTGGCACATTTTGGATCCTGTGTTTGGCCAAGTCTTCATCTCCAGTTCCTGAACTTTAACCAGTGGCCTGCTGTGTTGCCTGTTGATTTTAGGATTGTGCCATTTGTATTGCCTTCTGATTTTAGGATTGTGCCATTTTACCTGCTGATCTTGGGTTGTTCAACCTCAACAGCCAGTAACAGCATGAATCAGAAGAAGCCTCCAACTCCAGTGGGCCTAGAAAAAGAGGCAGAGCTGAAACCCAAGGTTGCAGGGCCTTCACACAGCCCTTATAGCTGGCACTCGGATTTCAGACTTCTAACTCCTAAACAGTGAGAGAATAAACTCTTCTTTGTTAAAGCCGTCCTTGTGGTATTTCTGTTATAACAGCACTACAGAATTAAGACAAATGGGAATTCCAGAACACTTCACTATGCTCATGAGGAACCTGTACCAAGACCAAGAGATTGCCTTTCAAACAGAACAAAAGGAAACTGCATGCTTTAAATTCAGTAAGAGTGTGTATCAGAGTTGTATCCTTTTACAATACTTATTCAATCTGTATGGTGAGCAAATAATCTGAGAAGCTGGACTACATGAAAAAGAACATATCAGGTTTAGAGGAAGACTCATTAACAACCTGTAACATGCAGATGACACAACCTTGCTTTCTGAAAGTGAAGATCACTTGAAACACTTACTGATGAAGTTCAAGGACTATGGTCTTCAGTATGGATTACACCTTAACATAAGGAAAACAAAAATCCTCACAACTAAACCAATAAGCAACATCTTGGTAAACGGAAAGACTTGACGTTGTCAGGGATTTCATTTTACCTGGATCCACAATCACACCCATGGAAGCAACAGTTAAGATATCAGATGCCATATTGCACTGATAGCTACTAAAAAGAAAAAAAAAAAAAAAAGAGGGTTAAAGGTCAAAGATACCATTTTAAAGACTAAAGAAGGCCTAACCTAAGCCATAGTATTTTCAATCACCTCATATGCACTGTGGAAGCTGGACAATGAATAAAGAAGACCAAAGAAGAGTTGATGTCTTTAAATTGTAGTATTGGCAAAAAATATCGAAAATATCACAGACTGCCAGAAGAAGGAACAAACCTGTTTCAGAAAAAGTGCAACTGAAACACTATTAAAAATGAGAATGGCCAGACGACTTCTCAACCTACTTTGGTCATGTTGCCAGAAGGAACCAGATGAGGATTTTTGTTTTCATTATGTTGAGACGTAACACACACTGAAGGCTGTAGTCTTTGATCTTCATCAGTAAGAGCTTCAAGTACACTTTGTAAGTTAAATGCTTAAAATCCTCAGCAAGCAAATTTGTGTCATCTGTGTAATACAGGTTGTTACTGAGTCTTCCTCCAATCCTGATGCCACATTATTTTTCATATAATCTAGCTTCTGAAACTGTTAGATTGGTATACAGATTGAATAAGTATGGTAAAAGGATACAGCCCTGATGCACACTTCTCCTGATTTTAAGCCACATGATATTCCCTAGTTCTGTTAAAACAACTATCTCTTAGTCTATGTACAAGTTCCACATGAGTACAATTAAGTGTTCTGGAATTCCCATTTTTTTCAGTGTTATCCATAATTTGTTAGGATCCACCTAGTCAAATGTCTTCACATAATCGATAACACCCAGATAAGCATCTTTCTAGTATTCTCTGCTTTCAGCCAAGATCTATCTGATATCAGCAAAGACATCCCTAGTTCCACACCCTCTTCTGAATTGGGCTTAAATTTCTGGCAGTTCCCTGTTAATGTACTGCTTCTACTGTTGTATTTATTTATTTGTTTGTTTATTTACTTATTTATTTATTATTACCTTCAGCAAAATTTTACTTGTGTGTGATATTAATGATATTGTTCAATAATTTCCACTTTCTGTTGGATCACCATTCTTTGGAAGGCCACAAATATGTATCTCTTCCAGTGATATAACTAGGTAGTTATCTTCCATATTTCTTTGTATAAACAAGTGAGAACCTCCAGTGCTGCATCTGTTTGTTGAAATATTTCAATTAGCATTCTGTCAATTCCTAGAAACTAGTTTTTCACCAATATCTTCAGTGCATCTTCAACTTCTTCCTTCAATATCATCAGATCTTGATCATATGCCATTTCAGGAGTTCAACAGTTTCAGGACTTGAACGTCCGCCAATTATTTTCGGTAAAATGACTCTCTATTCCTTCCATCTTCTTTTGATGTTTCCTGTGTCATTCAATACTTTTACCCACAGAATCCTTCAATATGCAACTCAAAGCCTGAATTTTTTCTTCAGTTCTTTCAGCTTGACAAATGCCAACTGTGCTCTTCCCTTTCGGTTTACTAACTCCAGGTCTTTGTACATATCATTATAATAATTTTCTTTGTCTTCTTGAACCACTATTTGAAATCTTCTATTCAGAACTTTTATTTCATCATTTCTTCCATTTGTTTTAGCTACTCTCCATTCAAGTGCAAATTTCAAAGTCTCTTCTGACATCCATTTTTGTCTTTCTTTTCTGTGTTTTTAATGACCTTTTGTTTTCTTCATGTATGATATCCTTGATGCCATCCCAAAACTCACCTGGTGATGTATCAAATCTATTCTTGAGGTGATTTCTAAATTCAGATGGGATATATTCAAGGTCCTACTTTGGCTCTCATGGACTTGTTTTAATTTTCTTCAGCTTCAACTTGAATTTGCATATGAGCAATTGATGATCTCTTCCACAATTGGCCCCAGACCTTATTCTCACTAATGATATTGAGCTTCTTTATCACCTCATTCCAAGATGGAGTTGATTTGATTTCTGTGTATTCCATCCAGTGAGGTTCACATGTATAGTCACCATTTAAGTTGTTGAAAAAAAAAAAAGGTTTTCAGGGAATAAGTTGTAGATCATGCAAAACTCTCACATGCTATCTTTGGTGTGATTTCTATCACCAAGGCCATATTTTCCATCTGTTGATTTTTCTTTTTGTTTCCAACTTTTACATTCCAATCACCAGTAATTAACAATACACCTTGATTACATGTTTGATGAATTTCAGACTGCAGAAGTTGGTAAAAATCTTCAATTCTTCATCTTTGGCATTAGTGATTGATGAGTAAATTTGAATAAAATTGTGTTTTGGTTACCTAGTGCCACTCTGACTGAAATATACCACAAATAGAATAGCTTGAACAAACAGGAGTTTATTCTATTATGATTTTGGAGGCTAGAAGTCTGAGTTCAAAGTGCCAGGCTCTAGGGGCAGGATGAAAGCCCCTCAACCTTGGGCTTCAGCTCTGCCTCCTGCTTCTGGCCCACTGACACTGGAGGCTTTTTTTCACTCAGGCAGCTGCTGGCTGCTGAGGCTGACAAACCCAAGGTGAACAGATAAAAAGGCACAGTCCCAATGTTACCAAACAACACGGCAGGCCACTAATTCAAATCCAGAAGAAGTCCTAAGATTGGCAGAGCATGGCAGGCTATTGAACAATGACTTGGCTACATCCAGGATTCAAGCATGCCAAAAAGCTGGAGACCTTCCTCAAAGTTGCTCCTTATATAGTGGAAGCAGCCCACATCCCTAAAGCAGCTACTCAGCTGCTCCAGTAGATTCCACCACGGAATTGATTCACCATGGGGAATAACTACATCCAGCCGCCCAGCCACTCAACCAGACCCAGCCAAGTTGACAATAACCTTAACTACCATAAATTATTATTAACTGGTCTTCCTTGTAGGCACATGGATATTATCCAATCACTGATGGCATTGTATGCCAGGATAAGTATTGAAATGTTCATTGTGATGATGAATGCAATATCATACATCTTCAATGTGACACCATTGCCAGAAGAGGAGACCATATGACTGTCCAATTCAAAATGGCCAATATCAGTCCATTTCTGTTCACTGATGCCTAGGGGAGCTCTGGTGGAATAGTGCCTAAGGCATGTGACTGCTAACCAGAAGGCTGGTGGTTCAAACCCACCAGCCACTCCTTGGAAAAATGGGCAATCTACTTCCATAGAGATACCACCTTAGCACCTTAGAAATCTAAAGAGGGGTCGCTATGAGTCAGACTCAACTTGAAGGCAGTGAGTTTGGTTTTTTGTTTTTGAATGTCTTGGATATCAATCTTTTTGCTTTCCATTTCATTTTTTACAACTCTTAATTTTCCTAGATTCTTACTTTTTACCTTCTAATTATTAATGGATGTTCCCAGCTGTTTCTTCTTATTTTAAGTTGTGGCACATCAGCAAAAAAAGATCCCAAAAGCTTTGCTCCATCCATTTCATTAATGTTGACTCTGCCTTGAGAAGGCAGTGCTCTCCTAGTTGTATTTTGAGGGCCTCCAACCTGAGGGGCTCAATTTCCAGCACTATATTAACCAATGTTTCACTGCCATTCATAAGGTTTTCTTTGGACAGGTTTTTCAGAAATAGAGTGCCATGTCATTCTTCCTGGTCTGTATTATTCTGGAAGCTGTGCTGAAACCTGTCCACCATAGGTGACACTGCTGGTATTTGAAATACCAATGACATACCTTCCAGTATCACAATAACATGAAAGCCACCATGTTTGTCAGTATGACAAACTGACAGACCAGTATTGGTAAAAAAGATTACTCATTCCTAAAATGGGATTACAACTACAGTCATAGAGGTTAGGAGTCACAAGAGATACTTTGAGAGAACAAGATTCAATCCATAATATCATTTTAGAAGAGGCCAGGGGAATTACTGAATTATCTTAAATAGAAAGTTTATATTAAAGAATCTGAAAAAAAGACCAAGGTTTACTTAAGTCAAGAGGGTCTTCCTAATGCAATTTGTTGTTGTTGTTGTTGTTATGTGCCGTCGAGTCGGCCCCGACTCATAGCGACCCCTTCTTGGGTTTCCGAGGCAGTATCACTACGGAAGTAGGATTGCCCAACCTTCCTTCCGAGGAGTGGCTGGTGGATTTGAACCGCCAGCTGTCTGGTTAGCAGGCAAGTGTCTTAGCCACTATGCTACCAGAGATAATATTGGTACCACACAGATCTGATCTTCAGTCCCCAAACATCCCTCCCTCCACCTCACTTGAGTGTAATTAGCAGTGCTAACAACCCACAGATGAATCTCTCTCCAAGAAATGCCCTTAACCAGAGGAAGCCACTTGCTACTTAGCCCCAGATCATGCCCCCTCCCCAGGGGCAATCTTCAACCAGGAGTATAAAGACTTAACCCTTTTTCCTCAATTAGAGAAACTCTAAAGAGTCACAGTTTCAGATCTCTTTGTCAGATAAGCTGAGATCTCTACTGCAATTGCACAATAGTTGAACTTCCCCCTCTGCCCAATCCTGCTTCTTTCACTCCCCTGCAGTGCTATGTCCTACAGCATTCCTGTGGACTGTAAAGTCATTCTGTAAAGAGCTTTATTATATCACATTAGTGCATTTTCCCTTTCCTTTCTAATTAGACAAGTCCACAGAAGATTTGAGGTACATACTGTGTGCCTTGTAGGAAAATGAGTATCAGTAGTTAGCAATAGCTTTCTTCCTTACAACAAAATAATGCTACTTTAATTACTTATAGTTTCATTCTAAAGAAAAAAAGAAAAGAAATTCTGTTTATTTGTGATCATTTGAAATATTTTTATCCATAATTATATTGTGTAATAAAGAATTTGGCTGGCTTTTGTGATCAGTTCCTGGGAAGTAGCCTCTGAACATTTAAAATTTCCTGAGTGATAGGAGGGTCTTTGTTATTCATGGTGGACTCTTTGTACTACACCTGATAGTTCATGCTAATGAATTCACTCCTGGTGGGTTAATGAGGTGACTTAGAATAGAGCTAGCCACACTAGAAACACCAATGTGTGTTCAAATGGTAGTGACTTTGAGCCATAGGATATCAGCCTGTCCTCCAGGAAGGGGCGGAGGCTGGAGATTGATTTTAACTACGTGGGTAATGATTCAGTAATCTTGCTACCTACATAATAAAACCTCAATTAAATCTCTGGACACTAACTCTCAAGTGTGCTTTCCTGTTTAGCAATACTTTGCACATTGTAACACAGAGATGTGACATGTCCTGATAAGAAAGCTTCACATATGGGATCCTCCCAGATCCTTATGTGTCTTTTGTTTGGCTAGTTCTGCTTTTCCTATGTTAAAGTTGTAATTACAAGTATAGTGCTTTCCTAAATTCTGTGAGTTGTTTGAATTACCAAACCTCAGAGTAGTCATGGAAAACCCCAAATTTGTAGTCAGCTGACAAAATTGAGGATGACCCTGGTAACCCTTGAACCCAGTAAGTGTCTAGAATATAGGCAATTTTATGGAGAACCTTACCCAGTGAAGGAGCTCTGGTAGCATACTGCCTAAGGCACTTGACTGCTAAACAGAAGACTGGCGGTTCAAATCCACCAGCCACTCCTTGAAAGGAAAGTTGGGCAATCTACTTCTGTAGTGATATGCCTTGGAAACCCAAGGAGGGGTAGCTATGAATTGGGTCCGACCCGATGGCACATGACAACAACTACCCCATGAAGTTTGGACTAATTCCAGGTACGTGATGTCAGAAGTCATTGCAGCAAAGTTTATGGTAGTTAGATATTTTAGTTTAGAATGTTATTTCTGGAGGTTTTGTGTCAGTGATGGTGGACTAGACAGATACACTATTCAGATCCTCTATTAAAAAAAACTCAAAAAGACAGGGGAAACAGCTATGCATGACAATCTTGGATCCTAGCTCCTTAAAGGAAAAGATAAAGAAGTAGATCAAATACTGATGACTGAAAGAGAAGGAATGAAAACTGAACAAGGAGCAGTAAACTGCCAACCAGCAGAGTGTGGCCATTTGTAATTACTGCAAGCAATATTGTGATTGGAGCAGGAATCGGATAAGCGGCTCCACTTGCCCAGGATTGCACCCACGTCAATTATCATGTGACCAGAGAGTTGTATTCTCTCCCATTACTTTGTACAATCTCCCAGTGACCAGAGATGCAGTCCTCCTCAGTTCAACTCACCCAGCAAACAGTCAAATTCCCCTCACTGCCAGTATTGTACTCGTTTATTTGAAAAAAAAAAAAAAAAAAAAACAACTTTCTGCTTAGTTCTTCTTCCGTCTTTCCCAAAGAGCAGGGGCCACTCCCCTGCTGCCCTCACTGTTAGCAGTGCCTATTCTCACCCCTCCTGGTTGGAAGTGAGCTCTCTGGTAGAGCAAGTGTCACATTTCTGTGCAGCCATGTTTTGTGGCTGGCAGTTTCAACAGTAGTATGCTGCTTTATTTTCTTCTTTTTAATTTTTTCCTTCTTCTTAGTTCTTTCCTCTTCTACATATTGTTTTTCCCTATCTTTACTTTCTTTTGTTTCTTCCTCTTCACTCTTTCTTTTTCTTTTCTCTTTCTTTTTATTCCCACACCCCCCTTCTGTGATCAGCAACACCTGCCCCCACGCCTCTGCAGACAGCAGTTTTAGCTCTCTTGGAGTGAGCCCTGTCTTTCTGCTTCAGCTGTGCTTGGCAGCTAGCAATTGTACTATTTTTTTTTTTTCTTTTTGTGGGGGGAGGTCTCTTCTTTTTCCTTCTTCCTTCTTCCCTCTCTCAGTCATCCATATTCCCCACCCTTGTTTTCTTCCCCACCCCTTTTCCTCTCACTTCTGCCAAACTTTTTCTTTTCCTTCCTCTTCTTCTTCTATTTTTTTTTTTTTTTTTTGATTTGCTGTGTGAGTGCCTTGCCCCCAGCATCTGTGTGTTCAGTACTGCTGCCCCAACCTTCCATACTCAGTGGTACATGCTTGTGCAGAGTAACTGACACATTTCTACCTCAGCTGTGTTTGGTGGTTATCACTTGCACCAGTACTATGCAACATTTGTTTCTTCTTTTTGTTCTTCTTGTTGTTTGTTTTTCTTCTTCTCTTTTTCTTTCTTTTCCCTCTTTTTTTTTCTCCTTAGGTTTTCCCTCCCTTGACACACGTATTTTTTCTTTTCCTTATTGTCCTCTCCCCTCCCCCATCTTTTTTTTCTTCCTCCTTTCTATCTTTAATAGCACTGAAACCATTAACCCCACCCAACAATACTCATCCATACCTGTTGCCTCATCCACTGAGCAAGTGCACTCCCACATTCTAGCACTACTGAATCAGTGACAGATGGTAGCCAACTCTCAGCTGGCCTGCACAATCAGTGATCAGAGACATGCACCCAGAGTGCCACCTGCTACTACATCTATCCAGAGACTGGTGGTGAGCACGTCTGTGCTGCCGAACAAGTGATCACCCTGTTTCTTGGATATATTAAAACAGAATAAAACAAAAAAATAAGAGTGAAGCAAATCAACATAAAATCAACAAATTAAAACAATAATACTAGGAGATTCTTTGGTCTTCATTCTGTGGGCTAACTTCTCCCCATGTGAATATTTCTTATGCTTTCAATAAATCTTTGTTTCACTTAAAAAAAAAAAAAAA
>NW_006921609.1:3850159-3864614 GCF_000298275.1 Orycteropus afer afer | reverse complement strand
TTTTCTGCCTTGTTGCTGTTGTTGTTGTTATGTGCCGTCCAGTTGGACCTGACTCATAGCGACCCCTCCTTGGGTTTCCGAGGCAATATCACTATCCCTGGGAAGCAACTGCCCATTGGAATCACTGGTCTTCATTTTGTGTGAGCTAACATCTCTCCATGTGAATATTTCTTATGCTTTCAATAAATCTTTGTTTCACTTAAAAAAAAAAAAATACTAAAATGTCTTGGAGACAATAGACAACATCAAAGCACACACACACACACACACACATACAAAAAAGAAAATGAAAAACAAAACAGGAAAAGATGGCTCAAACAAGTGAACAAAATACTGGGCCAGAAAATCTTCTGGAGGAAGAAATGATAGTGGAACTATTTGATAAGGAAGTCAAAAGAATTCTATCTAGGAACCTTCAACAGATTGAGAGAAAGTTTGAGGAAACTACAGACAAAATCAAGAAAAACACAGAAAGAACTCTAGAAAAATTCAAAGAAAACAAGAACAAATTGACAAAATAAATGGAAAAATAGAAAGCACACAGTAATAGGAAATAGAAGTCATGAAGATTAATACTAAAATTTCAGAAATGGAAAATGCATTGGAAAGAAAAAGGCATAGAATTGAATTAATGAACACAGAATTAAGTAGATTGAAGACAAATTTTTCAACACCAATCTGTTAGAGGAACAATCAGAAAAATAATGGGGAAAAATGAAGAAACCTTAAGATTAATTTGGACACTGTCAAGAATAATAACTTACAAGTGATCTCAATTCCAGAACAAGAAACAACAGAGAAGAAAAGCACTGAGGAAATTATCAAAGATTGGTTGGAAGAAAATATTCCTAGTATCATGAAAGATAAGAAGACATGCATTCAAAAAACTCAACAAACACCAAATAAGATAGATCCCAAAAGAAAACCACCAAGGCATATCATAATCAAACTTTCCAAAATCAAAGGTAATAAAAGAATCCTGAAAGAACTTCAGGAAAAACAAAAAGTTGCCTACAAAGGAGAACCATTAAGACTAAGCTGTGATTTCTCAGCAGAAACCATGTAAGCAAGTAAGCAATGAGATGCCATATATAAAACCTTAAAAGAAAAAAATTGTCAATCAAGAATAATATATCCAGCAAAATTGTCTTTCAAATATGATAGTGATATTAGGACATTCCCAATAAACAGTTGAAAATCAGATCACCCTTATAAGAAATTCTAAAGGAAGTCCTCCAGACCAAGAACAACCAAGTGTACACAAGAGATTAAGACGTATGGTGGCATCACCTGAAAATCATCCCAGCTACAGAAGGATCAAAAATAAAATAAACCTACAACATGGAAAATAGGGAACTAGAGATGCCATTTTGTAAATGATGATAACTGCAAAGCAAAGAGAGGGAATAAATGGTGGAGCTACAGAACTTCAAAATAGAGAGGAACTTAAGAAAATACTAAGAATAGATTGTTTTAAACTTGGGAAGATAATAATAAATTACAGTTTAATCACAAAGAATATTAATAAAACTTCCCATCAAAATAAAAAAGAAGAAAATCATAGTCTCAGTAAACATTAAAACAATAGTAACAAAAGAAATGGTAAGAAAATCATAAAGAAACCATCTATACCTCAGCACCAAAAAAAGAAAAGAAGAAAAAAGAAAAATGGCAGCAGTAAACTCATGTTGCTGTTGTTGTTGTTGTTGCTGTTGCTGTTGTTAGGTGCCGTCAAGTCGTCTCCAACTCATAGTGACCCTATGCACAGCAGAATGAAACACTGTCCATCCAGTCTTGTGCCAGCCTCATGATACTTGTTATACTTGAGCCCATCATTGCAGCCACTGTGTCTATCCATCTTATTGAGGACCTTCCCCTTCTTCATTGGCCTTTCACTTTACCAAGCATGACATCCTTCTCCAGGAAATGGTTCCTTCTGACAACATGACCAAAGGAGGTGAGATGAAGTCTGGCCATTATCACTTCCAAGGAGCATTCCAGCTGCACTTCTTCCAGGACATACTTATTAGCTCTTTTAGCAGTCTACGGTACTCTTAGCACTGTTCTCCAATGCCACAACTCAAAAAAAGCACCAATTTTTCTTCAGTCTTCCTTATTCATTGTCCGGACTTCACATGCATAATAGGCAACTGAAAATACCACAGTTTGGGTTAGGCGCACCTTAGTCACCAAGAAGACATCTTTGCTCTTCAGCACCTGAAAGAGGTCTTTTGCAGCAGATTTGACCAATGCTGTTGGCTGATGTCTTAACTGCTGCTTCCATTGGTGTTGATTGTAGAACAAGTAATATGAAATCCTTCACAACTTCAATCTCTTCTCCATCCACCATGAAGCTATTTATTTGCCCAGTTGTGAAGATTTTTGCTTTCTTTATATTGAAATGTAATTCATACTGCAGACTATACTCTTTAATCTTCATCAGTAAGTGCTTCAAGTCATCCTCACTTTTAGCAAGCAAAATTGTGTCATCCGCTTATTGCCAGTTGTTAATGAGTCTTCCTCCAATTTTGATGGCATGTTCTTCATATAATCCAGCTTCTTGGATTATTTGTTCAGCATACAAGTTGAGTAAGTGTGATGAAAGGGTACAACTGGGGCTGGGGGCTGGTTTTCCTATGGGGATGACTCTATATTAAGGTCTGAGACGGAGGTAGGCAGGCCTGAGGCTTGGAGGCTGCTTTTCACTTGGAGGTGGCTCTATGTTAAGGCTGAGGCCTGAGATAGGCAGGTCCAGAGCTTGGAGGCTGCTTTTTGCTTGGGAGTGGTGGCTCTATTTTAAGGCCAGGCCTGAAAATAGGTGGATCAAGGTCTTGGGGATTGCTTTTCCCTTGGGTGTGGCTCTATATTAGGGTGGAGACTGAGGTAGGCAGGTCCAGAGCTGGGAGGCTGCTCTTCACTTGAGGGTGGCTCTATATTAAGGCCAAGACCTGTGGTAGGCAGACCTGGGGCTGGGAGCTGCTTTTCACTTGCGGGTGGCACTATATTAAGGCTGAGGTCTGAGGTAGCCAGGCCCAGGGCTTAGAGGCTGCTTTTCACTTGGGGATAGCTCTATATTAAGACCAGGGCCTGAGGTATGCGGGCCGAGGCTCAGGGGGTGTTTTTGTTTGTGGGTGGCTGTATTTTAAGGCCATTGCCCAAGGTAGGCAAGTGCAGAGGGATTAGGAACAACTATGGGAGATGAGCATGTCTGTCAGTTTGTTGTCCTGTGGTGGCTTAGGTGTTGCTATGAGGCTACGCCACCTTGTTGCAAAATGCAGCAGGATTACCCCCAGTGGGCAGGTTTCAGTGGAGCTTCCAGGATAAGACAGACTCAGAAGAAGGAAGAGGCTATCCACTTCTCAAACAGTTGGCCAGTGAAAAACTTTTGAATATCAGTGAAATACTGTCTGATATATTACTGGAAAACTTTATGAATAGCACTGAAACATGGTCCAATATAGTGCCAGAAAATGAGCCCATCAGGTCAGAAGGCACTCAAAATTTGACTGGGGAAGAGCTGACTCCTCAAATTAGAGATGACCTTAATGATATGGATAGAGTAAAGCTTTTGGGACCTCCATCGGCTGATGTGACACAATTGAAAATAAGTAGAAACAGATGCAAATATCCATTAATAATTGGAACATGGAATGTACGAAGTATGAATCTGGGAAAATTGTAAGTTGTCAGAAATGAAATGGAACACATAAAGATCAATATACTAAGCATTTGTTGTTGTTGTTATGTGCCGTCAAGCCAGCCCTGACTCACAGCGACCCCTCCTTGGGTTTCCGAGGCAGTATCACTAGGGAAGCAGATTGCCCAACCTTCCTTCCGAGGAGTGACTGGTGGGTTTGAACCAACAGCCTTCTGGTTAGCAGTCAAGTGCCTTAGGCACTATGATACCAGAGCTCCTTACTAGGCATTAGTGAGCTGAAATGAACTGGTTTTGGCCATTTTGAATCAGACAACCATATGATCTACTATGCCACGAATGACAGTTTGAAGAGGAGCGGCATGGCTTTCATCATCACAAAGGATGTTTCAAGACCTGTCTTGAAGTACAATCCTGTCAGTGATAGGGTAATATCCGTATGCTTCCAAGGAAGACCAGTTAATGCTACTATTATTCAAATTTATGCACCAACCACTAAATCCAAAGATGAGAATATTGAAGATTTCTATCAACTTCTGCAGTCTCAAATTGACTGAACATGCAATCAAGATGTGCTGATTAACACTGGTGACTGGAATGCAAAAGTTAGAAACAAAGAAGAGTTACAGGCAGTTGGAAAATATGGCCTTGGGGATAGAAATAACACTGGAGATCACATAATAGAATTTTGCAAGACCAACAACCTATTCATTGCAAATATCTTTTTTCAACAACATAAGTGATGACTTTACATGTGGACTTCACCAGATGGAATACACAGCAATCAGATTGACTATATCTGTGGCAAGAGATGATGAAGAAGTTCAATATCTTCAGCCAAAACAAGGCCAGGTAAACAGAAGACAGGCATATGAGTTGAACATTTACCTAAGGTAGATACACTCCATGGAGAGAACAATCATTGAGAAAGAAGGGCTGCCTATGCACAGGGAGACAGCTTAGGAGGCAGGAGTCCATGGAGGAATGGACACTGGGAAGATGTAACTATGGGGAGGAAGTGGGATGGGAGCTGTTGCATTGTGATAAACTGTGGTCAATGTCATGAGACAAAGTATATGTAAACTGCTATATGGAAAGTGAATTTGCTCTGTAAATCTTCACCCAAATCACAATAATAAAAAATAAAATACAATAAAACAAGGCCAGAAGCTGATTGTAGAACAGACTATCAACTGCTCATATGCAAGTTCAAGTTGAAGTTAAAGACAATTAAAACAACTCCACAAGATCCAAAATATGGCCATGATAATATCCCTCCTGAATTTAGACACTATTTAAAGAATAGAGTGGATGCATTGTACACCAGTGACTGAAACCAGAGGAATTGTGGGATGACATCAAGAACATCACCCATGATGAAAGCAAGAGATCATCAAAAATAAAAGAAAGGAAGAAAAGACCAAGATGAATGTCAGAAGAAACTCTAAAACTTGCCCTTGAGAGGAGAATGGCTAAAGCAAATGGAAGAAATGACAAGATAAAAGAGCTGACAAGAAGATTTCAAAGAGCAGCTCAAGACACAAAGTCAATTATTATAATGAAATGTGCAAAGACATGGAGTTAGAAAACCAAAAGGGAAGAACACACTCAGCATTTCTCAAGCTGAAAAATGGAGGAAAAAAATCTAAGCCTCAAGTTGAAAGATTCTATGGGCAAAATATTGAATAATGCAGGAAACATAAAAAGAGGATGGGAAGAATACAGAGTCACTGTACCAAAAAGAATTGATCAATGTTCATCCATTTCAGAAGGTAGCATATAATCAAGCAATGGTATTGAAGGAAAAAGTCGAAGCTGCACTGAAGGAATTGGCAAAGAACAAGGCTCCAGGAATGACAGAATACCCATTGAGATGATTCAACAAATGGATGCCACAATGCAGGCACTCACTTGGCTATGCCAAGAGATTTGGAAGACAGCTTCCTGGCCAACTGACTGGAAGAGATCCATATTTGTACCCATTCCAAACACAGGTGATCCCATAGAATATGGAAATTATCAAACAATGTCATTAATACCGCATGCAAGTAAAATCTTACTGAAGATAATTCAAAAATGGTTACAGCAGTATATTGACCGAGAGCTTCCAGAAATACAAGCTGGATTTAGAAGAGGACGTGGAATGAGGGATATCATTGCTGATGTCAGATGGATGTTGGCTGAAAACAAGGAATACAAGAAAGATGCTTACTTATGTTTTATTGATGACACAAAAGCATTCAATTATGTGGATCATAACAAATTATGAATAACATTGAGAAGAACGGGAATTCCAGAACACTTACTTGTACTCATGAGGAACCTGTACATAGATCAGGAGGCTGTTGTTTAAACAGAACAAGGGAATACTGCATGGTTTAAAATCAAGAAGGGAGTAAACTTATACCTATCAATAATTGCATTGAATGTAAATGGATTAAATACACCAGTAAAGAGAAAAAGACTAGCAGAATGGATAAGAAAATATAACTAATCAATGTGCTATTTATAAGAGACAAAGCTTGGAAACAAAAACAAAAATATGCTGAAAATCAAAGGATTGAAAAATGAAAGACAACCAAAAAACAAAAAAGAGCAGAAATGGCAATACCAATTTCTGATAATGGACTTTAAGGCAAAAACCACTAAAAAGGATAAAGAAGGACATTGTGTTAGATTGGGTTCTGTAGAAAAGCAAAACCAGTAAAGTTTATATGCTGTTATTGTTGTTATTTGCCTTCAAGTCAGACCCAACTCCTAGCGACCCCTCCTTGGGTTTCCAAGGCAGTACCACTATGGAAGTAGTTTGCCCAACCTTCCTTCTGAGAAGTGGCTGGTGGGTTTGAACCACCAGCCTTCTGGTTAGCAGTCAAGTGCCTTAGAACTACACTACCAAAGCTCCCAAAGTTTATAGAGAGAGAGAAAAAAAATTATCTTAAGAAAATTGTTCACACAGTTATAGAAGCTGGCAAGTTCCAAGTTCCTGGATCAAACGTCAAACTGGAGCCTTTTCCTGACTCATGCAGCTGCAGGAACTGACTGGCTCAAGGTTGGCAGGCAGTATACTGGCTGTTGACGTCAGTGGATGATGAATCCAAGATCACCAGGCAGAGTGGTGGATTGTTCACTCACGGACAGTTGTAGGTGACACAACAGAATCCAGATCCACAGAAGTTTCTCTCTTTTTCCCAGGATGTCCATATATATAGGAAGCAGGCTACACTCCTAGAGAAACTACTTTTTAATGGATTGGCTGCTTAAAGCATATACATCTGATCTCATCATGGGAATCACAGATGCTTAAACCCAGAATCGTGGTCCAGCCAAGTTGCCACACAACCCCAAATATCACTGTCCACCCATTGTCAACTTTGAAGTTGTACTCATCTCCTTAACCACATATAATCTCTAAGCAAGGACAATTATAAAGTCATGTATTCACCTAACATGATACACTAACATGAATACAACTGAAAATGCATTAACCCTGTTAACTATAAATATATTTTATAGTTCATAACTGAAGAAAACAAAAATATTTGATGTACACGTACAATGAAGAAACATAACAATCTGGGTCCTCATTTCTGAAACTGATCACATGGTCATAGCTGATATTCAGAACTACCTTCTTCCACCACCCATTCCATAATTCCCTTGCCCTCAGCAAGCACTTCAGCTGGTCGTGGTTCTTTGCCTGGTGGGGTGACCCAAACCTTCTTTCCTGAGGGTCTGGGCCATTAGTAGTCATATCAGAACTGGGTTATAGTAGTTTTTCATTGACTTTGATCACTGGGAATGGTAGTACTAAGAGAATCTCCTGTATTCCAGACATTCTTCTCTACCTCCATTATGTAATATCAATCCAATTTCCCCTTGGTAATCAGAATATATCACACCATGCAGTACAGTAACTCCATTCTTTGTTGATCTAGGGGAATGAGGAAGCCAAAATTGCTGGTGGCATTCTTAAACTTCCAGTTCAATGCAATCAGTGTTCTATTTCCAGGTGGGAGCATTACTCTCTTTGGGACTAAGACCTCTAGACCTACAGAGCATAGGATTGCAGAGACAGGAAGCAAAAATTTTTGAGTGGGTCACTAGGAGTAATAGTGAATGGTACCACTCCCATTTCAACCCCTTGGTTCCTAGACCAGTGAATCCTGGCTACTGGAGAAACAGCACCATATATTGAATGCTGGTTTAGAGCATATACAACTTCCTGGAGGACATTGCCCCAACCCTTCAGGTATTACTACCTAGTTGGTGCTGTAATTGTGTTTTTAATAGGCCATTCCATCATTCTATCAAGGCAGCTGCTTCAGGATGATGGGAAACATGGTAAGACCAGTGAATTCCATGAGCATAGGCCCATTGCCATACTTCATTTGCTGTGAAGTGAGCCCCCTGATGCAAAGCAATGCTGTGTGGGATACCAAGACGGTAGATAAGGCATTCTTTAAGTCCACAGATGGTAGTGTTGGCAGAAGCAGTGCATGCAGGGAAGGCAAATTCATATCCAGAAGAATAAGTTCCAGTAAGAACAAAACACTGTCACCTCCATGGTGGAAGTGATCAAATGTAATTAACTTGCCATTGGATTGCTGGCTGATCACCCTGAGGAATGGTTCCATATCACAGACTTAGTGTAGATCTCTGCTGCTGGCAAATTGGGCATTCAGCAGTGGCAGTAGCCCAATCAGCCTTGGTAAGTAAAGTCCATGTTGCTGAGCCCATGCATAACCTCCATGCCTGCCACCATGGCCACTTTATTCAATAGCCCATTAGGCAATGAAAGGAGTAGCTGCGGAAAAAGGATGACTGGTTTCCACAGAACATATCATCCAATCCACCTGATTATTAAAGTCCTCCTCTGTCAAGATCACTTTTTGGTGGGCATTCACATGAGACACAAATATCTTTACTCTTTTGGCCCATTCAGAGAGAATAATCCACATACCTCTTCCCCATCCCTCTTTGTCACCAATTTTCCAATCATGCTCCTTCCAAGTCCCAGTCCATCCAGCCAAGCCATTGACCACAGCCCATGAATCTGTATACAATCATACATCTGATTGCTCCATTGATACTTCTTCGTTACTAGGTCCAATCAGCATAATGTCATCAAAATAATGAACCAGTGTGATGTCTTGTGGAAGGGAAAGGCAATCAAGGTCCCTATGGACTAAATTATGATATAAAAACCAAAAAACAAACTCACTGCCATAGAGTCGGATCTGATTCATAGCAACCCTTCCTTGGGTTTCCAAGGTGGTATTGCCACAGAAGTAAATCATCCAATCTTCCTTCCAAGGAGTGGCTGGTGGGTTTGAACCACCAGCCTTCTGATTCACAGTCAGATGCCTTAGGCACTACTGGGGAATTAATATACCTCTGAGCAAGAACTGTGAAAGTAAGTTGTTGGGCTTTGCAAATGAAGACAAACTGCTTCTGACTATCCTTTCAAATTGGTATTGAGAAAAAGGCGTTGGCCAGATCAATAGCTGCATATCAAGTACCAGAATATTGTATTAATTTGCTCAAGCAATGAAACCATACCAGGAACAGCAATTGCAATTGGAGTCACCACCTGATTAAGTTTATGATAGTCATTTTCCAAGGTCCGTCTGTTTTTTGCACAGGCCAAATAGGCAAGTTAAATGAGGATATGGTGGGAATCACCATCCCTGAATCCTTCAAGTCCCTGAAGATGGCAGTAATCTCTGCAATCCCCCCAGGGATGTGGTATTGTTTTTGGTTTACTATTTTTCTAGGTAGAGGCAGTTCTGATGGCTTCCACTTGGCTTTTCCTACCATAATAGTGCTTACTCCACATGTCAGGGACCCAATGTGGGAATTCTGCCAATTACTCAGTGTATCTATGCCAATTAAGCACTCTGGAACTGGGGAAAGCCCTACAGAATGGGTTCAGGGAGCCACTGGAGCCACTGTGAGATGCACCTGAGCTAAGACTCCATCAATAACTTGACCTCCATATACCCCTCCTCTGACGGGTGGGCCATAGTGATGCTTTGGGTCTCCTGAAATTAGTGTCAGTTCAGAGTCAGTGTCCAGTAATCCCCAAAAAAGTCTGATTATTTCCTTTTCCCCAATAAATAGTCACTCTTGTAAAAGGCCTCAGATCTCTTTAAGGAAGACTGAGAGAAAGACTGACAATTTTTGCAATGTAATGGGGTCCTTCCTCAAAGAGACCTGACCTCCCCTTCATTCAAGGGGTTGTGGGCCTGTAAACTGACTCAAGTTTGGGAATTGATTGAGAGGTCATGACCCTGTATTCTAGGAATTCATTCTAGACTGCTGTTCATGTGAACTAGAATCCTTCTGGCTATACCGATGAAGTAAATATTTAGTAGGTTTCCCATGTATTTCACTCCTAAGAAAACCATACCTAAGTAGCCAATGCCATAATTCCACATAAGTCAGAGTATTCTTATTACTGTTTTGACTCTGCTGTCCATTGTGATAATCATGTCAACCTTAACTTTGTTGATTAACTGCTGCCACTTCTCTCCTACTACCACAAGGTCCAAACAGCCCCACCATAGTTAAGTGTCTTAGTTCAATTAGGGTAGTTCTCACTGTTAAATACAGCTTACATAAAATAGCAATCACAGCAGTCCTCAAGGATTCTGGTTTTCCCTTCATAAATTTTTTCCTCACCGTAGTGGTAAAATGTGTGTCCTCTGGGATCTCCACTTCTGGCTTTAGGGGTCTAATCTGATAAACCCATTCTGACATGCCAATTTCCCTAAGCCACTAGATACCTTCTTCTACATTATACCAAGTTAGGTCTAGTACTTCAACTTGACTTAAGATAAGCCACCAAATAATCCATGCTTCAGTAAGCCAACCAAATAAACTGTTAGATTCTTTCCTAACCTCTTGAGCTGAAACACTAAAAGAAGAATCTGTACTTAGAAGGCCTAAATCAATAAACTCAGAACAATCCAATGTTGCATTCCCTGCACCACTATCCCACACCCTCAGTAGCCATTCCTGCACATATTCTCCAGGTTTCTGTCTGTACATGTTAGCAAAATCAAGTAGGTCTTTTTGGATGTAGCATACCACTTCCTCAATCACACTTTGTATTTCACCTTCCAGGGCTCACTTGGACTTAAGTTTAGTTATAGGTCTAGTAGCAACAGTGGGTGGTTGGGGCAGTTCCTGAGAATATTCAACAGTGTCTTCCATGGCATCTACCTCAGGCAATGACCAGCAGGAACAGTTGGGTTAATCCCATCAAATGGAGGTGGAATGGATAATGATCTTAAAGTAGTTCCTTCAGATGGGAGGCCTGGCGTTGTTGGCAGGAGGGATTCAACAGAATTTACAGGTTCCTCGTCTTCCTGACTGTGCATATGTCCCCATACAAGTCTTCGGGATCCCATTTTTTCCCAATCAATGCCCTCACTTTAACTTCAGATACCTTTCTGAGTTGCCAATTCAATTGGCATTGTAGTTCAGCCATCCTTACAATAAGACTCTGGATCTGATTTTTTGGCAATATCAGCTCTGTTACTAGAAGAAATAAGGATTTCTTTCAAGGCAAAACTGGAAACATTGAAGTCTTTTATGTGGGACTTGGGCTGTGAACTCATCTTGCTATTTCTAACCAAACAGCTTCCTTATACTTCTCATGTTGACAAAATTGCAGAAAAGTATCAAACATACAATCACCCAGAGCCTCACTTCTCAAAAATACTTGATCTATTGGTGGTACTATTTTGCATATTAATGTTGCCACCTCATGCCATGGATTAGCAGGGCCCTCTTTACTAATGGAGGCAGTCACCAGTGCCTTTACAATGAACCAAATTGGAGAACAAAAACAGAATCTGGGAGAACCAACACAGAATCTGTGAGAACCAATTTAGGAAACCCATCCTTATGATTTTGTCTCTCTAGAACCAATCTAAATACCCAATATGTTAGGCTGGTCCTCTAGAAAAGCAAAAGCAGAAAAAAAAAAAAAATATATATATATATATATATATATATATATATATATATATTAAAAATATATATTTTTATCTTAGGAGAACTGCTCACACACTTACAGAAGCTGGTGAGTCCCAAATTTCTGGATCAAATGTCAAACTGAGGCTCTCCCTGACTCACACAGCTGCAGGGGCTGACGAACTCAAGGTTGGCAAGCAATATACCAACTGTTGACTCTGGCTGATGAAGAATCCAAGATCAGCAGGCTGAATGGTGGATTGTTCACTCATAAACAGTTGTAGGCAGCACAACAGGATCCACATTCACAGAAGAGTCTCTCATTTTCCCAGGAAGTCCATATATATTTTGGAAGCAGGCCACACCCCTAGGGAAACTCCCTTTCAACAGATTGACTGCTCAAAACACATATATCTGATCTCATCATGGTAATAACCACATCACAACTGCTTGAACCACTCAGAATCATGGTCTAGCCAAGTTGACTCACAACCCCAGCTATCACAGGAGGTTGGCACAAAATGATAAAGGCAGTGAATGGCACAAGGAGGAAGACAAGCATTAAATGCAACAATGGTGAATACAACTATATATACAATACTGCAACAGTAATAACTGTGATCTACAAATGGATACATAGACAGCCTACACAGGGATGGGAAAAGGAATGGGACTGGACTTACAAATATAAATAGATTTGACAAAGTATATCTCTACCTATGTATTTGTATGTACAGCAAATATATCTATGAATGTAATAGATCACATAGGGAGCAAAGTTATAGAAACTTCTTAATCATAACCAAACATCTTGAAGGAATGAGTTATTAGGCACGGAGGCTCAGGACCATAGTCTCAGGGAACACTAAGGTCAATTGGCAAAACATAACTCATGAAAACAATGTTCTCCACCCTACTTTAGTAACTAGCAACTGGGGTCTTAAAAGCTTATAATTAGCCATCTAAGGTGCAACTATTTGTTTCTCCCAATCAAGAGCAAAGAAGATTCAAGGAAACAATTAGGCCGAAGGTCTAATAGACCACGTAAACTCCAGCCTTCAAAACTCTGAGACCAGAATTACTAGATGGTGTCTGGCTACCATTGCTGCTCTGAAAGGGATCACAATAGGAGATCTGGATAGAGTGGGGAAATATGAAATACAACTCAAAATCAGAAAAATAGATCAGGCTTACTGGTCTGATGAAGACTGGTAGAACCCCTGAGATAATAGCCTTAGATACCATTCAAGCAGGGAACTAAACTTAAACCTGTGACTCAACACTGAGCCAAACAATGTTGCTGTTGTTAGGTGCCATCAAGACAGCTCCAACTCATAGTGACCCTATGTAGGACAGAAAAAAATACTGCCTGGTCCTGCACAATCCTCACAATCCTTGGTCTGATTGAGCCCATAGTTGTAGCTACTGTGTCAATCTGTCTTATTGAGGGTCTTTCCCTTTTTCACTGACCCTCTACTTTACCAAGCAGAATATCATTCTCCAGGGACTGGTCAATGATAGATAAATGATAGACTGGCCTATAAAGTGAAGAGTAGTAGCAGGAGAGTAGGCAATCATTAGAAAAATCAAGCCTATTAGAGCAAGAGGGCAGCCTTTGACCAGAGATAGAGCTAGAAGAAAGAAGGGGATGGGAAGAATAGGTGAAGGAAATGGTAGACATGGGGATGAAGTGGAAAGAATGCTGTTACAAAACAGAGCATGTATGGATTGCTGAATAGAAAACTAATTTTCTCTGTAAACTTTTACCTAAATCAAAATTTAAAAAGAAAAAAAGAAGAAGAAGAAAAAGAAAATAGTTTCTGTTAATTCAACATTATCAATCACATTCCTCAGGAAAAATTGGATTTTCTATTAGAATATAGCTTCTACATATTACCTACATGCAGAGCTGAACTAGTTCAACATTTCTTCATCCCAGTGTCATGACACACTGTTATGTCATGAGAAACTGGGCAACATGTCACAGTAAGCTCAAACTAATAACAGTCAAAATACCAAGATTTATGGATAAATTTCTTTAAAAAATATGCAGATAGGCTTGACTATTTTGGATATTTAAAGAGACAGAGCTCTCCCAGATTCCAGGGGATTAAGAACAGGCTCCACTTACCAGTAGCCCCAAGAACACTACAGACCTGGAACTGAAAAGGTGCGACATTCCCCTTGTTACTCTTATCCCCACACCCGTTTGGTGAACGGAGCTGCAGCCATCCCCCACTCCCACCCACCTTCTGGGCCCACAGGTACTCCATCCCAGTCTGTGTGCTCTGACGAAGCCTGAGTGCCCTGCCCCCCGCCCTCCCCTGATTTCTTTCTTTTTATTTTTTTCTTTTTCTCTCTTTTTTCTGGTTTTTAGTTTGCTTGTTTCTGTCTGTTTTAAAACTATTCTTATAATTAATATTTTGTCCTTTTTACTATTATTATTTATTCTTCTCTCCAGGTCCTAGTTTCAAGCTTTTTTTCTTTTCCCTGTTCCTGGTTGTACATTTTTTTTATTTTATTTTTTATGTTTTGTTTTTTTTTTTTTACTTTTCTTCTCATGGTTAATCCCATTGCTTGTTTTTCTTTTTCCATTTTTCTCATTTTTTTCTTCATTATTCTCCTTCTCTACCTTTTTTCTCTTAGTGCCCTATCCACAGATATTACAGGCTTTCTTGTTTTTTTCTGCTGCTTTTTCCCTTTTTTATTCTCTGTTACTGTTTCTGTGTGATTACATGGTGTGTATTTTTGTTCACATGCTTTTAGTTTTCTGATCGTTATTCAATTGTAATTTTTGTCTGAGTGGGAGACAACAACAGG
>NW_006921609.1:3835049-3838818 GCF_000298275.1 Orycteropus afer afer | reverse complement strand
AAAGGTTTATCTATAGAAGGAAATTTTCTTTGTTGGTTACCAGGGGTGGGAGGGGAAGAGAGGGAAGGCTGTTAGATAGATAGAGATAAGTATTGATTTGGGTGAAGAGAAGGGCAATGTACCAAATGTAAGTGACCAATATGGTGGCATTGAGGAAGGGAAAGACATAGAGAGGTACATGGGAGGTACAGACAACAAAGATGAACCCTTTTGCAAATACAGTACTGTGTTGTCAGTGAAGGCAAACATGGATGGATAGATGGGCGGACAGGGTGAACTATTAAGTATGTCTATGAAATGGGGAGTGTATCCAAGAACATGTATAGCGTTGGCAGACAATGGTCCTATAAATTTATGTGAATGATCAGAATTCCCAGATGTATAGTAGAGCTGACAAGAGGCAAGGTTGTGGTCACTGCTTCATCACAGCCAGCTACCCAGAGGGACTGAGCAGTTGAACCTGTGGGCTCAGGATCATAGTTGCAGGGGACATCAAGATCAATTGGCAAAACATAATATACAAAACACTGTACCACCTCCTACTTTGGCGAGTAGCGACTGGGATCTTAAAAGCTAGCAAGCTACCATCTAGAGACAACAATGGGTCTCTCCTCATCTAGAGCAAATAAGAATGAAGAAAACCAAAAATTCATGGAAACAATTAGTCCTAGCGACTGATACACCATCCGATCTGCAGCCTCTATGACTATGAGACCAGAAGAACTAGATGGTGCCCAGCTACCACTGTCATCCACTTGAAAGGGGATCTATATAGGAGATCCTTGATAGAGAGGGAGAACAATGTGGTACAAAACTCAAAATCATGTGTTGTTGTTATGTGCCGTTGAGTCAGCCCTGACTCATTGCGACCCCTCCTTGGGTTTCCGAGGCAGTATCACTATGGAAGTAGATTTCCGAACCTTCGTTCTGAGGAGTTGCTGGTGGGTTTGAACCACCAGCCTTCTGGTTAGCAGTCAAGTGCCTTAGGCACTATGCTACCAGAGCTCCTGCAAATTTAAATTTAAATCTGCAAATTTTCACCCAAATCACAATAAAAAAAATGTGCAGATGTTCCAAGCTTATCCCCATTATGACATTAAGATCAGTCTGTGATAGTTCCATTTGCTTTTGAGGTGAAGTAAATGAGGCAAAGTTTCAGATAAAGATGGAATTGATCATGACACACAACCTATTTTATCTCATGTAATAGCCGTTATGCACCCTTAATAGCTTGGTGATCGTGAATTATAGTTCTTATAAATTATACTTTTCTTACTGAAAAATTCTTAGTAATTTTATCTAACATATTTTTAAAAAGAAGAAGAAAAGTCTACTCAAAGTAAATTATCTGTGGTTCTACATGCTTTACTTCCTTTCAAAACCCTTTGGCATTTCTCAAATCAGTGTATGCTGATAGAAGTGTTCTGAAGTGTGAACATGATCTTCCTTAGCGTTTGTGCCAGTGTAAAAAAAAAAAAAAAGCTAGGACCCAGTAGATTATATCATCTCTGAGGACTCTTTTTGTTCTAAACCCTTGTGATTCAACATCATCCTTTCTTTTTCTTTTTTTTTTTTTTTTTTTTTTCTTCTTTTCAAGAAAACACCCTCTGGCAAAAGAAATTCTTCCAGAAACTCTTGAGAATTTTTTTATAATAATGTTCATGGGCATTATTACAAAGTATTACAGCATAATTTGGGTGTATTATAAGAACACAATTGAGTTATTCTTTGGTTCAAATGACAGAATCCACTTCAGTAAAGAATGTATCTAGAATATGAAGCAGAATACATGGTGCAAAAAAAAAGAAAAGGTTACTCAAGGCATTTGATTCAGTTTTGCAGTGTTGTTGTTGCTGTGTGCCATTGAGTCAATTCTGACTCATAGTGACACCACATGACAGAATCAAACTACTCCATAGGGTTTTCTTGGCTGTAATCTTTATGAAAATATATTACCAGGTCTCTCTTCTGGAGAGCAGCTAGGTAGGTTCAAACCACCTATGAAAGCTTGGTTTGCAGCCTACCACTTAGCTGGTTGTACCACTAGGACTCCTTATGATTTTGCAGTACCTCTGATTAGCTATCCTTTCATAATTCTAACATCTTGTATTTAAAAAAAATATGGAGGATACAATACTCTTAACAAAATAAAGCAATATTTTTATTCAAAGTCTACACAAAAACAATAGTACATATCATGAGAGCAAAATATTAGCATTTTGCCTTTTTGACATGTACACCCTATATTATAAAATATTTAAAAAGAGAAATAAAAAACCAGCTGTCACTGAGTCAATGCTATTTCATGGTGATTCCACATGTTTTAAAATACAATTGTGCTCCATAGAATTTTCAATGGATGTGGCTTTTCTGAGTAAATCATGAGGCCTATCTTCCAAGGCACCTCTGGTTGAGTTCAAACCACCAAACTTTGGTTAGCACTTAAACATTTGTACCACCCAGGAACTTCCTCTATATTTTAAGATCATATTAAAATGCCTAAAGTAATAAATTCATTTTCCAGGTTGTGAGACAGGAGAGAAAAATGTGAGAAAACAGTATGTTCTTGGAGAAATGTGGTTTTACAATGTACTGAGGACAGTTTTCATGGGATGTAAAAAGTAAAAAATTGTATCTCAGTATTTCTTCACATACACAGTTTCTCAGGGCAGAAATCTCAAATAAAAATGAATTTCCAGGTAGGATTTCTGCCAAAGCAAGGGATGAACCAAAAAACAAACCCACTGCAATCAAGTCAATTCCAACTCATAGGAAAGAGTAGAACTGCACCATAGGGTTTCCAAGGCTGTAAATCTTTACAGAAACAGATTGTCGTATCTTCCTCTGTGGAGTAGCTGGTAGGTTCAAACCACCGACCTTTTGGATAGCAGCCAAATGCTTTAACCACTGCACCACCAAAGCTCCTGGAAGCAGGATATAACAAGAAATAAAGAGGAGGAGGAGGGAAGAGGAAAGGAAGAAGTTTCCCTAGAATTCATAATCTGGATGATATTGTTCTTGTTGTTAGCTAGTGTCATCCAGTCTGTTGATGATAAAGTGTTCTGAGATATGGGGGCCTAATCCAGAGAAAGGTATAACAAGGATAATGGACTTCATTTTTGCTTGAAGACAATACTATATATTAAGAATTTACTATATATTAGATAGTACTTTAAATTTCATATTGCATGTGACCAATATAATAAGAGAAATAAAAAATTAGTGAAAAGGAAGGTGGTAATCTAAAACATATAGAAACTGTTGTTAAATAGTCAGTGTGCCAGACACTTTCTTCATAATATTCAAGAAGTCAAGAATTGATATTTCCAACCAAGACACAGATATATTAAGTTAGTCACCACTAACAAAGGTCAAAATTCAAACATGCTTGAGTGCTGTACTTGATTCCAAAGTCCAACATTCTCTATTGTTCATAATAGCCTCTGCCAGGAATGTTCACTATGTTTCTGGGATTAGATATACAGTGTGCACAAAAGGGAACCTTTCTCTTACCCAGGTCAACATCTTTGCCAAATTGAGTCTGTCATGCTGTAGTTGGCTTTTTATTCTTTTTTTCTTTTTTAAAGAAATAATGCATTCATAAAATGCACACATACACTGCAAATGATTTATACAATGAAAAGTGAGTTTTATTCCCAATCCAAGTATGTGTGTGTGTGTGTGTGTGTATATATATATATATATATACATATATACATGTATATATATAAGTATTTGTATATATGTGTGGGTGTGGGTGTCCTCAAAT
>NW_006921609.1:3799302-3834894 GCF_000298275.1 Orycteropus afer afer | reverse complement strand
TCGGAAACCCAAGGAGGGGTCGCTATGAGTAGGGGCCGACTCGACGGCACATAACAACAACAACAACAACAACATCTTTTTTAAAACTGCAGAACATTTCAGGGCATTTAATGTATAAATCTGGATTATGAATCTCAAAAGGGTGCATAAACGACTAAGAATAAAGGCCTATAGATCTCCTTCTGAAAATCAGCCAATGAAAACCCTATGAAGTACAACAGTCCAATCTCATTTTGCATGGGATTGTTATGAGTCACAAATCAACTCAATGACAGCAAACAACAGCTTTGGTATTGTAGAGGCGCAACACCTATATGGACGCCTGGAACTCTGTAAACATTCAACAAATACTTGTTAAATGAAGGAAAAGGTAAAGGTGTCCGTACAGCCTCCATATTTTTTTTTATCTTTTTGTCAATTATTTTAATCAGAAGTTGAATCAGACCTATAGATAACTTTTTCACTGAATTTTGTAAGAGAAGTATTTTTTTAAGTTAAACTTTAATACCTTTAAGCAAAGCACGCACTCCTCTTTCTACAGGCCCTTCATCACCTTATTTTCATATGCAAAGCAGCTAAAACATTATTGTTTCTTGACTAATTCCCTATGGTCATTGAGTTTGCATTCCTGCTCCAGATATTACATGAGGAATTATATTCATTATGTTTACAGGTAAAAACTAAGTTACACATACAGATTGGAAAAAGATATATTTTGTTGTGGTTGTTAGGTGGCTTCACCACCTTATGTAGAATAGAACAAAGCACTGCTCATTCCTGCACCATCACCCACAATCATTACTATGCTTGAGCCCATGGCTGCAATGACTGAAAATAAATGTGTACACTTAAGAGGGGAAAGAAGTGAAAAAATGAGAAACAACATAACGATATAGTTGAAAAGAAAACTCTCTAATAAGATAACTATATAGTCATCATTTGACAGAACAAAACACTGCCCAGTCCTATACCATCCTTAGAATATTTGCTCTGCTTAAGCCCATTGTTACAGCCATTGTGTTAATCCATCTCATTGAGGGTCTTCTCCTTTTTCTCTGACCCTCTATTTACTAAGCATGATATTCTTCTCCAGAGACTGGCCCCATCTGAACAAAAGACCAAAGTATAAGAGACAGTCTGGCCATTCTTGCTTCCAAGAATAATTCTGGCTATGCTTCTTCCAAGACAAATTTGTTCCCTCTTCTGGCAGTCCAAGGTATTTTTAGTATTCTTTGTCAATACTACAATTCAAATACATTCATTCTTCTTCCAAAACCAAAAAAAATCCTCACTGTCGTCAAGTCAGGTCTGACTCATAGCAACCCTTCTTTGTGTTTCCAAGGAGGTATCACTATGGTATCACTACAGAGGGGAGGAAGCCAGGAAGCAGCAGCCAGGGCCAATGGCTGGAGCAGGGAAGCGGGAGAGAGATCCCAGGCAGGAAGTTAAGGGAGACGAACTTGTCTGTCAGATTGTCCTACTGTGGTGGCTTATGTGTTGCTGTGAAGCTGGAGGCTATACCATCAGTATTTCAAATGCCAGCAGGTTTTCCCATGATGGATGAGTTTTAGTGGAGCTTCCAGATTGAGACAGACTCAGAAGAAGGAAGAGGTCATCCACTTCACAAAGAATTGGCCAGTGAAAACCTTATGAATAGCAGTGACACACTGTCTGATATATACTGGAAAACTTTATGAATAGCCCTGAAACATTGTCAAATACAGTGTCAGAAGATGAGCCCCTCAAGTCAAAAGGCACTCTCACAATACCACAGGAAAAGGACCACCTCATCAGAGTAGAGCCTACCTTAATGATATGGATAAAGTACAGCTTTGGGGACATCTATTTGCTGATGTGGCATGACTCAAAATGAGAAGAAACAGCTGCAAACATCCATTAATAATCAGAACATGGATTGTATGAAGTATGAGTCTGGGAAAATTGGAAGTTGTCAAAAATGAAATGGAACATGTAAAGACTGATATCCTGGGCATTAGTGAACGGCATGGACTGGTTTTGGCCATTTTGAATCAGATAACCATATGATCTACTATCCCAGGAATGATGAAGAGGAATGGAGTGACATTCATCATCACAAAGAATGTTTCAAGATCTATCCTGAAGTACAATTCTGTCAGTGATAGGATAATATCCATACACCTACAAAGAAGACCAGTTAATACTACTATTATTCAAATGTATGCACCAAACACCAAAGCCAAAGATGAGGAAATTGAAGATTTTTACCAACTTTTGCAGTCTGAAATTGACAAAACATGCAATCAAGATGTGCTGATTATCACCAGTGATTGGAATGCAAAAGTTGCAAACAAAGAAGAATCACCAGTAGTTGAAAAATTTGACATTGGTGATAGAAATGATGCTGGAGATTGCATGAGAGGATTTTGCAAGATGAATGACTCATTCGTTGCAAATACCTTTTTCAATAATATGAACAGTGTCTATACATGTGGACTTCACTAGACGGAGTACACAGGAATAAGATCTACTACATCTGTGGCAAGAGGCGATGGAAAAGTTCAATATCTTCAGCCAAAACAAGGCCAGAAGCTGATTGTGGAACTGTTCATATGCAAGTTCAACTTGAAGTTGAAAACAATTAAAAGTCCACAAGAGCCAAAATATGACCTTGAATATATTCCTCCTGAATTTAGAAACCATCTAGAGAATAGACTCGATGCATTGTACACCAATGACCAAACACCAGAAGAATTGTGGGATGACATCAAGAACATCATCCAAGAAGAAAGCAAAAGTTCATTAAAAAGACAGGAAAGAAAAAAAGACCAAAATGGATGTCAGAAGAAACTCTGAAAATTGTTCTTGAATGAAGAGTGGCTAAAACAAATGGAAGAAATGATAAGTTAAAAGAGCTAACCAGAAGATTTCAAAGAGCAGCTTATAATGAAATGTGCAAAGACTTGGAGTTAGAAAACCAAAAGGAAAGAACACACTCAGCATTTCTCAAGCTGAGAGAACTGAAAAAAAAATTCAACCCTCAAGTTGCAATATTGAAAGATTCTATGGGCAAAATATTGAATGATGCAGGAAACATAAAAAGAAGATGGAAGGAATACACAAAAGTCACTTTAAAAGAATTGGTCAATGTTCATCCATATCAGGAGGTGGCATAGGATCAAGAACCAATGGTACTGAAGGAAGAAGTTGAAGTTACACTGAAGGAAGTGGTGAAAAACAAGACTCCAGGAATTGACCGGATACCCATTAAGATGTTTCAACAAGTGGATGCCCCACTGGAGGCACTCACTCAGCTACTCCAGGAGATTTGGAAGACAGCTACCTGGCCAACTGACTGGAAGAGATCCATATTTGTATCCATTCCAAAGAAAGGTGATCCCATAGAATGTGGAAATTTTCTAACAGTATCATTAATATCACCGGCAAGTAAAAGTTTACTGAAGATAATTCAAAAAATGGTTGCAGTAGTATATTGACAGAGAACTTCCAGAAATGCAAGCTGGATTCAGGAGAGGAAGTGGAACGAGGGATATCCTCATTGCTGATGTCAGATGGATCTTGGCTAAAAGCAAAGAATACCAGAAAGATGTTTACTTGTGTTCTATTGACTATGCAAAAGCATTCAATTGTGTGGAGTGTAACAAATTGTGGATAACATTGAGAAGAATGGAAATTCCAGAACACTTAACTGTACTCATGAGGAACCTGTGTGTAGACCAGTAGGCTGTCATTCAAACAGAACAAGGAGACACTACATGACATTAAATCAAGAAGAGAGCGCATCAGGGTTGTATCCTTTCACCACACTTATTCAATCTCTATGCTGAGCAAATAATCCGAGAAGTTGGACTATATGAAGAAGAAATTGGCATGAGGATTGGAGGAAGACTCATTAACAACCTGCAATATGCTGATGACACAACTTTGCTTGCTGAGTGTGAGGATAACTTGAAACAATTACTGATGAAGATTGAAGAATATAGTCTGCAGGATGGGTTACATATCAACATAAAGAAAACAAAAATCCTCACAACTGGACCAATAAGTATCTTCATGATAAATGGAGAAGAGCTTGTAGTTGTCAAAGACTTCATATTACTTAGTTCTACAATCAACACCAATGGAAGCAGCAGTCAATAAATCAGACGACATACAGCACTGGGCAAATTGGCTGTAAAAGACCTCTTTCAAGTGCTGAAGAGCAAAGACGTCTCCTTGAGGACTAAGGTGCACCTGACATAAGCTATTATATTTTCAATTGCCCCATATACATGTGAGAGATGGACAATGAATAAGGAAGACTAAAGAAGAGTCGATGCCTTCGAGTTGTGGTGCTGGCAAAGAATGCTGAAAATATCATGAACTGCTGAAAGAACTAACAAATCTGTCCTGGAAGAAGTGCAGCCAGAATGCTCCTTGGAAGCAAGAATGGCCAGACTTCATCTCACTTATTTTTGTCATGTTGTAAGAAGAGACCATTCCCTGAATAAAGATATCATGCTTGGTAAAGTGGAAGGTCAACGAAAGAGGGGAAGCCCCCTTAACAAGATGAATTGACACAGTGGCTATGATGGGTTCAGGTATAGTAGGGATCTTGGAGCAGGCACAGGACCAGGCAGTGTTTCGTTCTGCTGTACATAGGGTTGCTGAGTCAGAGACGACTTGACAGCACCTAACAACATCAAAAATCACTACAGAAGTAGATTGCCCAATCTTCTTTCCAAGGCATGGCTGGTGGGTTTGAACTGCCAGCCTTCTGGTCAGCAGTCAAGTCTTCCTTATTCATTGTTCAGCTTTCACAAGTTTATCAGTTATTTGGAAATACCATGGCTTGAGTCAGGCACACCTTAGTTTTCAAAGTGACATCATTGTTCTTTAACAGGTAGATGTCTCCCAAATTTCTTAGCATAGACAAGTGAAAGCTTCCAGCATCGCATGTGTTTATCAAAACATATCAGTTGGTAGTCTGTAAATTCCTGGAGCCTTGTTTTTCACCAATGTTTTCAGTGTA
Source organism: Orycteropus afer afer (assembly GCF_000298275.1). Taxonomy (NCBI): domain Eukaryota; kingdom Metazoa; phylum Chordata; class Mammalia; order Tubulidentata; family Orycteropodidae; genus Orycteropus; species Orycteropus afer. The sequence continues at coordinate 3,829,883 of NW_006921609.1, read as the reverse complement.
GCTTGGACTTCTTCCTTCAGTAGTATTGGTACTTACTACATCCTGAAACTGTTGCATATTGACCAATTCTTTTTGGTACAATGATTCTATATTCTTTCCATCATCCCTTGAAGCTTCCTGCATTGTTCAGTATCTTGTCCATAGAATCCTTCTATATTGCAACTCAAATCTTGAATTTTTCTTCTGTTCTTTCAGCATGAGAAATGCTGAATGTGGTTTTCCTTTTTGGTTTTCTAACTCCAGATCATTGCATATTTCATTATAATATTTTATTTTGTCTTCTCAAAACGTCTTTTGAAATTTGTTCAGCTCTTTTACTTCATGATTTCTTTCATTTGTTGTAGCTACTCTAGAGTCAAGAATGAGTTTGAGTCTCTTCTGACATGCATTTAGTCCTTTTTTTCTTTCCTTTCTTTTAAGTAACACTTTTGCTTTCTTCATGTGGCATTTCTGTTCTAAAATTCATGTAGAACTCCTGTTATAAGAAGTTGGTTGTGTCATGGTGTCTTACATGTTGCTGTGATGCTGGAAGCTGTGGCACTGGTATTTCACAGACTAGCAGGATAATCTATGAAGACAGATTTCAGTGGAGCTTCCAGACTAAGACAGAGTAGGAAGAAGGACCTCGTGATCTACTCTAATGAAACTACCAATGAAACCTTTATGAATAGTAACAGAACCTCTGTATTAGATTTATTAATGCCAAGGCCAGAGTGTAAGACAAAAATAGTGTACTACAAAGTCATCAATGAAAAGTTCTTAAATTATCTGTAAAATGCAGTGTTTATGGCTTTATATGTGCAAATTTATGCTGTTGCATGTGCATAAAAATATGCTGTATACTCAGTAATGAAAAGAATTTTCTTACAGAAATCATATTAAGAAATTATACCAAATATTTCATGAAAAGCTTTAGCAACTTGATTAAAATATCAACTTGCTAGCTCTTCCTATTACTTATCATTTTATCTTCTCAAGACAATATTTTTCTGTTTCTATAACTCTTTTAATCAATGTTTCTGAATTATTCTCTGTACAATAGTTTAATCCATTATCACCTACCTGCCTGGCAACACAAAAATGAAATTTCTTTTCTTTGCTAAAGATAGAGAAAAGAAAATCCTTACCACATATCTCTTTCTTTCAATATGCATGAAGTGTTCTGGATTTGTTAATTTATTCCTGTCTTAAAAAATAATTATTTCTCTCTTTGGCCAGTAGATATAGTTGAATATATGTAAGTTAAATGTCCATCTAGTGTTATGCTACTGTAACTATAACATGAACTAATGGTGTCTAGAGTAAAATCACTATTGATGCACAGAGAACAAAGCCCCTAACTATCTTTGGAGAATTCAGATAGATCACCGGAAAGGAGAAAATATTTGGAGTCCTGGAAAATGTAGAGAAAATCAGCAGTTGAAGAATTGTGGTGGAGGTAAGTTGAACATTCTGTGCAAAAACATAAATGAATAAAAGACATCAAAAATAAACCACTACGTGTTTGGGATATGATTTAAAAATCTAGATTATTAAAGAAAAGGATATTGAAGAGTATATACAGAGAGAGAAGATTAGCAAAAAATAATAACAACATACTATATAAACTTTCACCAAAAACTCAATAAAATAGCATTGAAATAGCATTAAAAAAGTAGTAATGATGATGATGATGATGATAGAACCAGCAAAGTAGACTGATGCTAGATTATGGTAAATTTTGCCACCTTGAGAAGGCCAATAGATTTATCCTATTATTAAAAAAATAACTAACAGACCAGAATTTCTGGTCAAACAGAGACTAGTGGAATCACTGAGACTATAGCCCCAGGTTACCTTTGGGCCTAGAAATGGACTTATTTACATCGACTGGCTCTCAGCCTGACAGTAGAAAGACCTACATATAGAACACCTACCCCAGGTTTATGCACACCCCCACTCTAGGGAAATGCACCCCTTGGATCAATCAGCCATGTAGCCATGCTACACCAGAGGGGTAGCACTAACATAGGGAAAGTTGGACAGATAAAAATACATGGAGGAGAACAGCACAGGGAGAGGATGATCACAGTGGGAAAGGGGAGGAGAGTTTTTCCACAGCTGGGGAGAGTAACTGGAGCCATGAAATCAAAAGTGCATCAGCTGGTGAATATAAAACAAGCATACAATTTTCAGTTTAATGTGAAAGGCTATAAAATAGGATATCCATGTGAAGATGGCCTACTTGAGTATTTAAAACAAAGATTTGGAGGTCTTTGTCCTATGAGCCATGTTAGAGTTAAAGATGGGGATGAAGTAGTAAGTGTAGAAAACAGAGAGTAAGAAAAAGGAGAGCCAAGCAAAGGACAAAAGAAAAAAAAAAGATCTAAGCCTACAGATTTGTTGTGCTGTCAGTGCTTGAGATCTTGCCTAATATGGCTGGCTAATGGAGCTATTATGTTTAACTATTCATTATAGAAATTTCATATAGAGGTTACTTATTCATATGCATATTTGAATAACATCAAATATATTCACATGAAAATATGAAGCTGATCTATAGTATATTAGCATTAGCATTTTTTATCAGAAATATCTCTATCTGGGTTTAAATGCATGAATCTTTTATTTTCATTTCTTCATGCTCATCAAAAAGTTACACGTGGTACAGTGTTCATTTGTTACAGTTAATTGTGCATTTTTCCTTACTCTCTACTACTTATTTGCACTCAAATGAGGAAGAAAGAAAGGATAGAAGAAAGTGATGATGAAAGGGGAACAATTTGGTAGCAAGACATTGGATCAAATAATTTCTTGTGTGAAACAGTTATATTTCTCTTTTTTAGCAAAACTTCAGTAGAAATTTCAGAACTTGATGATTGATGTGGCTTAGTGCCCAAAAGAAACCATGGTTAGGTTATAAATGATTAAAATCTGTGATAGAAGATTGTACATAAATGTATCCTAAAATGAGATAATGATACTTATCACACACTAAATGGAAATATTTGGTCTCATATTTGATCTACTATCCCATGATTTAATTTTTCTTTGAACTTCAGGAGTCACAGTTTTTTTTCCAGAAAGATATTATGTTTACAGGGATAGACTCATGAACATACTATCCACCTATTTCTCTAAACACAGTATGTACTGTCCTTGATTAAGTCATTGCTATGTAATAGTGATACTGAATGGGCTGCCTACTCTGTAAAAGAAAATTTGTCCTTTCTGAATGATGTCCTTACAATGAATTTTGTGTACATGTTTGGGTACTTAAGTCTCACAGATATTTTGAACATTGATTAGCAGAAATATATCATTGATTATCCATATGCTTAGCATAAATCAAAAACCGTTGTTGAGTTGATTACAACTCATAGTGACCATCTATAGTCATCATCAGAGTATGATCAGTGGTCATTCACCATCAGAGTAGCAATGTCCCATATGTTTTCCATGGCTGTAACTCTTTACAGAAGCATAATGCCACATCTTTCTCCCAAGGAGTTGTTTGTGGATTCAGTTGGCAGCCAAGCAAGCACTTAACAACTGCACCATGAGAACTCTTTAGCATGAACTAATCCAGCCTACAAATAGTCTGATGGAATAGAGCCTTTAAATTGTAAAAGTGCAAATTTGCAGAAACATCACTGACCCTGTGATTAGTAAAGAGTTTTAATGATCTTTAGGGAATTTCATCCTTTAATGTTGAGGTCATGTAAGGGATGCAAATGATACACAAAATCTGAGACTTAACTTAATTTTCCAGATGTTACATCCAGGAGGAGTTTCTTACCCACTGCCTTGAAAGCAAGGACTTAAAGTGTTATCCTATACATTCTAGCATTTTACATATAAATATTTTACCTAGAAATTGGTCACTCTATGCCTGAGACCTAAAGCAGTGGATCTGGGTTATGTTACCCACAAGAACCCTTCTGGATTAAGCCACTCAATACCCCCAATTTATAAGAGTATTGGCTACTGGTAGCTCACAGTCGAGTTCTTCTCCTGCAATCTTGGGATCATCTGATCCAAGGTTATGCACCTCCCCAAGAGCAGTACAATCTAATGACTGGTTAATTAGTGGTAGGCATGCAGGAAGGACTGGTGCCTCAGGCTTTAATTTGGGACAACTGTGAAGAGCCATATATCTTGCAGAGTTTCTTTGGTGCAACTACAAAGGAGTTTCTAGCTCTCCTTCTGCCTAATCTTATTTCTCCCAATTTCTTCAGGACTAATGCCTGAGAGCATTTCCCACTCAAATTCCCACACATAATTTTCCACATGTACATCTCCAACTGTAATCCTGTTTCCTAAAATAGTTGAGCTCAGAGTGAATCTAGCAAGCAGTTTCTAAACTGAAAATTTGGCCCTGAATCATCCACTGATAGCTAGTAGGGAGGACCTATCATTAGTAATAGGTGGAATGCTAATAGCCCTTGGCATACTGTAGTAAAGTAATTGTTCAGATTTTCATCTGTAGTGAAGAGGGACGAATAGAAAAAAACACTAGCTGAGGGCAATAACACAAGCATTCTGCAAAATTTTGTGCAAGCAGTAGTTATAGGGCATATGGAATCAGTGCCCACAGATGAAGGCTATCACCGCACTGAAGACAATGAAAAACTGGGTATACCTGCCAATTTAAGATGAAGTGTGAAAGCCAGAGAGATCCCTTGGCAGCATGTAAAGAAATTCTTCTTTACTGCAGTTGAAAGGACAAAGAAAGCTAGGGATCTGTCTTAGAGCTAAATTACAAGGTCAGCAAAACCTTTATAGAAGGTTACATTCTAAAACCAGTCAATTCTAGTTTGCTTGCCAAGGGGGACTAATTTTGTAGGTTACCGGGGTGGGAAGGCAAGGGGAGGGATTAATTCCAGGCTAGCTGGGGCCCACATGCTGACATGGGTAAGGGGAGAGATATATGGAAAGAGTCTGTGACTAGACATTAGGAAAAGGAAGGACACTGAATTGTGCACATAGGAGATAGACAACAAATACTAATACTAACCAGTGTGCCCACAATACTGCATTACTACTAACACCAAACACCAGGCTACAGACAAACACATAAACATCGGAGAGGATCAGATGGAGGTCAGTGAACAGAGTATACTCTAGACCAAGGATAGATTCAGTGCAGGCTAATGTTGCACAGATACCAGTGATACAAAATACCTGCAATCCTGACAGATACAATAGAAGACAGACACAGAGTAATCCCTCACAGACACACAGACACTATGGGAGAGAGATACAGGGGATCTACCATTTCAGGACCATAGTACTGGGGGACACCAGATTCAATTGGCACAACATGATACATAAAAGCCTTGTTCCTCAGCCTAAGTTGGTGAGTAGTGACTGGGGTTTTAAAAGCTTTCACATAGCCATCTAAGATGCAGCTAATGGTCTCCTATCATTAGAAGTGAAGAAGAGTACAAAATAAAAAACCAAGGACATTTGAAGCAGTCAGCCCTAGAACATGACAGCCCTCAAGACCAGAAGAACTAGATGGTGTCTGGCTACCAATGCCAGCCACTCAAGAAAGGATCAGATCTGGAGATCCTGCATAGAGTGGGAGGAAAAACATGGAACAAAATCCAAAAACTCAACAATGACCAGAATTACTGGTCAGATGAAATCTGGTGAGACCCCTAAGACTATGGCCCTGGCATATATTCTGGGCCTGGAATAAAACTCACTCCCAGGGGCTGGATCTCAGCCCAATAGTTAACAAGATGTACATGCAGACCATTCAACCCAAGGTGACGCATCCACACACTCTATGGAAATGCACCCCTTGAAGTAATGGGCCATGGGGAACCAGAGGGGCAACATTCACATGGAGGAAATGCAGGACAAACAGGAGTGCATAAGTATGAGGGGCACAGAGGGAAGGTTACTGGGCAGGGAGGGGAGGAGACTGGGTTAGGGTTGGGCATGGTAAATGGTGATTGAAACTAAATGTACATGTAACGTTGAATGTAAAACAAACTTTTAAAATAAAATAAAATAAATAATAATAAAACTAGTCAATTCTGCTTTGCCAAAACTGGATGTTGGAATATCCTCTCAAAAGCCTTGAACTATCTGGGCCCATCAGAAATGGATCCCTTCCTACTTGTTAAAAGACTAATGAAGACAAGGCAGAGACATATGTCTTTCAAGACAATAAATGGCTTTCTCCAACCAAGGTCTACTGCAACCTTCTGTCCTGGCCTCCAGACTTGCTACTATAGTCAAATCACAAAACTCCTAGGCCTACTAATGAAGAAAAAGGGCTATAGAACCAAGGCAATATGTACCAACAAAACTGGGAAACATATATGATTCTAGATCCTGTGAGTGTAGCATCAAAAAGAGACAAGGAAAGTTTACTGATATAAGAATTGTTCTTATTGTAAGATTTAATAGTCTGGCATGGATCCTGGGAGATGGTGATAGACACTTCTAGTATAGTGCTTGAAAGCCTAGAAAAATAAATAGCCCACACTGACTGAAGTAGAAATTTCCAGACATGCAAGAACAGTTACATCAGATAATGAAGGAAGTGGTCAAAAACTCAAGAAGTGGACATTTTAGAGTGAATATAATATGAATCCTAAAGTAATAGACACAAGGTGGTAATGTATGTACAGTTTTCTTGTATGTTTATAATGCAGTGATCGCAAAGCACACATTTGTGAAATAGGTAACACATGGCTTGAACATTTAAGCTGAAGTGTAAACAAACAAAACTGTCAAACAACTCTGTCATAAACAACTCCTGCTATTATAAGTAATTACTTTGTTGTTAACTTCTGACATCATAAGGAACTACATTATTGTAAATAATTGCATATTGTAACATGTTGTACATAATTTTTCTGGTTACCTAGTGCTGCTCTGACAAAAAATATATACCACAAATGGGATGGCCTTAACAAACAGGAGTTTATTCCTACAGTTTGGAGGCTTTTAGTCCAAATTCAAAGTGCCAGGCTCTAGGGGCTGGGTGAAAGCCCCTCAACGTTGGGGTACAGCTCTGCCTCCTATTTCCGGCCCACTTGAGCCAGAGGCATTTCTTCACTCAGACAGCTGCTGGCTGCTGAGGCTGAGAAGCCCCAAGTTTGACAAGTAAAAAGGCACAGTCCCAATGTTACCACATGGCAGGCCATTAACTTAAGTCCATTGTAAGTCCCCAAGGTCTGCAGAGCATAGCAGGCTGCTGAGCAATGACACGGCTACGTGTAGGGTCCAAGCATGCCATAGACTAGAGACTATTGTCAGAGCTTCTCCTTGTATACAGGAAGCAGACCACATACCCAAATGCAGCTACTGAGCTGCTCATAGTAGATTCCACAATGGAGTTGATTACCAGTCTCATCATGGGGAATAACTACCACCAGCTGCCCAGCCCTACTCAACCAGGCCGAGCCAAGTTGACACAAAAACATAACCACCACAATAATCCTTGGTTTAAACTAAAAACCAAATTTACTGCCATAGAGTTGATTCCAACTCATAGAGACCCCCACTGGGTTTCTGAAGTGGTAAATTTTTATGGAAATAGATTGCTCCATCTTCCTTCCATGGAGCAGCTAGTGGGTTTGAGCCACCAACCTTCTGGTTTTCAGTCAAACACTTTAGGCATTGTGCCACTAGAGTCCAGAGTGTGCACCCCTGATTATGAACCTAGACTTGAGTTACCCTGATTCAATGTGAACTGGACACTCTCTGATGCACACTTACTGTGCAAGACCAGAGGGACTAAATCACATTTAAAAAAAAAAAAAAAAAACTCCAGGCTTTTGCTCTTCCAATGAGAACAAGGTCAAGACAGAAAGACTTTTCCGTGGATTGAGTTTCTGACCTACCCTGAAGACTGACACTCTGCCAAAGGCTCTGCCACCCACTCTGCCCAATGCCAACAACTTTGGGCCCCAGCTAATAGGGACTTCAACTGAGGATGAGCTGTTGGTCAAGCTTTCCCCTCAAGACCACTCATTAAACACCTGAAGGCAGGAGATTTGGACTTTAATTATTAGACTAACTTTACTCAACCCTGATTGCCCAGGTCTAAATTAATTCCTTTGGGTCTTTCTGTGTGTTGTGCCATGGTGACCTTGCAATAAATAAACTAATTGATTTTGCATGAGAAACCTGAACATTTCACTACTTACTTTAAAATAAAAACTCAATAAGGCAGTGGTTAGCATTTTTGAAAAAAGGTAAGTACCATTATTGTTATGAGCATCAAGCTTAGCATGTGAACCAGGAAGGCCAGACCTGCAGAGAACTAGGATCTAGTTAGTAGAATATAGTGTTCCCAAGCACAAGATGGTTAGACAGCCAATAATGGTATTACTTAATTTATACAAACAAAAGAATTTAAGGTTTCTTTTTGAAGTAATTACAATGTTCTAACATTGACTGTGGTGATTGCCACATCAATCTATGGATATATTAAAACCATAGAATAATACACTTTCAATGGGTAGATTGAATAGTAAGTGACTTATATCTCAATAACACTGTAGGAAAGAAAAAAAAAAAAAGAAAGAAAAGGAGATCAAGAAGGCATGATAACAACCTGGAGGAAAACTAGCCTAATTTAAAAAAAAAAAAAAGAAGAAAGAAAGAAAGAAATCACTTCCCCTTGCCCATTTTCTGGATCTAATGCTCTGGCCCAGAATGCAATGATTATCCACAAACCCTAAATTATCTGGGACTCCATGTTGGAACGGGGAAACAGTAATAAGGTTCACCAGGTCGCGGTTTTATAGATGCAATGAGTCCATGTAACCAATCAGAAATCATTTCCTCTATCCTTGATTACTTGGCCTTCAGGGTAAGAACTATCGTAACGAGAATGGTCAAGTGAATACCTCTAACATCATCTTCAACCAAGACAGTAAAGCAAAAATAATATTACATCCCAAAGAGAATGGCCAAGATTTGTGCCACCATTGCCAGTTGCCAGTGAGTGGATTCCCCCTCATGGTGACCAGTGTATGTCAGAGTAGGACTGTGCTCGAAGCAGAACTGTGTTTCAGAGGATTTGCACTGGCTGATTTTTCAGAAGTAAATCATAAGGCCTTTCTTCCAAAGTACCTCTGGGTGGTCTCAAACCTCCAACCTTTCCTTTAGCAACTAAGCACCTAAACTGTTTGCACCACCAATGAATTCCATAAGATGACAGTAGAAAAAGCTAAACATTTAACTAAGTAGTAGCACCAATCACTTGCTGTGCCTGATGTGATATCTTTGCTAGAGGTTAACATAAAACAAAAACCAAACACACAGCCTGTGGTAGATGAAATACTACCATTAATCTGATAAATGCATCTCTTGTAACCCTATTGACAAGGAAGATCAAAAGTAGTTGGGACAGAAAGCAGTATATATTTTATATTGCATCAGGGCTATGTTAACACTCCTAGCCTTCAATATAATATAGACTAAAGGAACCTGGACAGTCTGGATATTTCACAGGACATTGCATTAGTCTATTATACTGATGGTATTAAGATAATCACACCAGATAAGCAAGAAATAGCAAGTCCATTGGCAATCTTGATAATTCATGTGTGGTTCAAAGCACAAAGATAAACATTATGAATATTCAAGGTACCACCACACTGGTGAAGTTTTATGGGGCCATTGGTCTGGGACATTTATCCTTTACTCCAAAGTAAAGGATAACTTATTATATCTTGTACCTTCCACTACTAAGAAGGAAGAATGTTATGGATTAAATTATGTCTCTCCAAAATATGTGCTGTAAATCCCAGTGTCTATGCCTGTGCCTGGGAGCTCTGGTAGCATAGTGCCTAACGCACTTGACTGCTACGCAGAAGGCTGGTGGTTCAAACCCACCAGCCACTCCTCAGAAGGAAGATGGGGCAATCTACTTCTGTAGTAATACTGCCCTGGAAACCCAAGGAGGGGTCCGCTATGAGTCAGGTCCAACTGGAAGGCACATAACAACAACAACAACATGCCTGTGCCTATAATCCCATTTGGGAATGGCTTGTCTTTGTTATGTCAATGAGGCAGGATTAGTGAAGGGTGTATCTTGAGTCAATCTCTTTTGAGATATAAAATAAATTAAATAAGCAAGCTAATTAGAACCTGAAAAAGAAAACATCCTTCCAGTTGTCTCCTTTACCCACTTTATAGTCATAACTAAAATCCCACCCATGAAGCAGAAAAGGGGGCTGCAAAGATCTGATTATTTCATAATTTTAAAAGATCATTACAATCTTTCTTAAGTAATTTTTCTGAGCTCAAAACCTATACTCATATCACACACATCAAACAAATATCTTTGCATTTGGACCTATCTAGATTGGGGAGGACAGTACAGAATCAGTATGTCTGGAGGAAATATATCTTAAAAATGAAAGCTCTAAATAAAATATAATCGTTGCATTTTAGAAACAAAGTTTAAAATGTGCAGTAACCACAATTTTCAGCCTTCCACTATAAAATTATCTCTTGAAATCACCACTTTGGGATATGGATAGTGAAATAGCAATATATAAACAAACAACATCAAAGTGCCTTTTTGGCTAACTGCCACCCTGAACTGAAGCCAATTATAATGACATCACTCTAACTTCATGTCCTTCACTGACCTTCCTACTTATGTTGCCAAAATGTATTACATTTCTTCTCTCTAATTTGTCTTTTTTCTTTTGTCTTTGTTTCTTTAAATAATGACTTGACATCACTTGACCTCAACCTACAATTTTGGCTGATAATATCACTGAGCAATTCACTTAAATAAATGGCCTTGCATAATCATATGTTGTGTCACAAAAAATTCATGTGAGAAAGGATTGAATTTGTAAGACATAGAACTGAAGAAAATTCTTTTAAAGTTTCTAAAAATCATATGTCCATTAAGCAGGCATGATGAGATTGTGCTATCAAGCTGCGGAAACCTAGTATCCGTGGTACTACAGCTATAATATGTAATTTTTTATCATTGTAAACCCACTTGCACATATTTTTTGTATAATTCTTTTAGTAAAAAAGTCACTCTGTCCACTAAATTGAAAATAAAAGTGACATCTCATTAACATGTCTTCAAACATAATTGAGATCTTGAATGTGTTTGAAAATGCATAAATACTAAGAAACAATTGTTTATCAGTCTGAAAGAAAACTAATCTCTTTGGAATGTTAAAATAGAAAGTTGTTTTTCTGAAAACAAAAATATGTTCCAGTTAATAAAAATTATTCACTGACAGGATGATTATGAAAAGCCCTAGTGGAGCAATGGTTTTTAGCTAACTAAAAGGTTTGTCTACTAATTGAAAAGTTGGCAGTTTGAACCCACCAGTGGCTTCATGGGAAAAAAAGCCTGGTAATCTGCTTCCATAAAGATTACAGCCTAGGAAACCTTATGGGGCAGTTCTACTATGACCTATAGGGTTGCTATGAGTAAGAATCAATTCAATGACACACAGCAACAGGATGACTATGTAATAAAAGTATGGGCTAGTCTATGAGTAGCAGAAAAACATTACCTGACACAGGGCTGAAAGACGAGCACCTCAGGTTGGAAGGCACTCAAAATACTACTGGAGAATAGCTACCTCCTCAAAGTAGAGGCAACCTTACTGACATGGGTGGAGCAAAACTTTTGGAACCTTCATTTGCTAATGTGGCATGATTCAAAATAAGAAGAAACGGCTGAAAATATCCATTAATAATCAGAATGTAGAACATACAGAGTAATTAGAAGTTGTCAAAGAAATGGAACTCATACAGATCAATATCCTAGACATTACTGTGCTGAAATGGATTGGGAGTGGCCATTTTGAATTGGACAATCTTATAACCTACTACACTGGTAATGACAAATTAAAAAGGAATGGTGTTTGTTGCATTCATCATCAACAAGAATATTCCAAGATGTATATTGAAAGTCAATACTGTCTGTGCTAAGATAAGATCCCTATGTCTACAAGGAAGATCAGTTAATAAGAAATTTATACATCATCCACTAAAGTCAAAGATAAAGAAATAGAAGGGATTTATCAACTTCTGCATCCTGAAATTGAGTAGATATGCAATCAAGATGTATTGATAGCTCCTGGTGATTAGAATGTGAAAGGTGGAAAAAAAAAGGATTGGTAGTTAGAAAATATGCCTTTTATAATAGAAATGACACCAGAGATTCTGTCATATGACAGAATTTTGCAAGATCAACAACTTATTCATTGCAATTACATTTTTTCAACAACATAAGTGACGACTATATATGTGGAATACCAGATGGAATACACAAGATGAAATACACAAGAATCAAATCAACTACATTTATGTAAAGAGACTATGGAGAAACTCATATTATCAGTCAGAGCAATGTCAGGGACCGATTGTGGAACAGACCATAAAATGCCCATATGCAAATTTAAGTTGAAGTTGAAGAAAAATAAAAAAAGTTCACAAGAGCCAAAATACAACCTTGAACATATCTCCCTTGAATTTAGAGACCATGTGAAAAATAGATTTAATGCATTGAACACCAGTGACTGAAAACCAGATGAGCTGTGGCCTGACATCAAGGACATCATACATGAAGAAAGCAAAAAGTTATTGAAAAGACAGATTCAGAAGAGACTCTAAAATTGCTCTTGAATGTAGAATTGTTAAAATGAATGGAAAAAATGATGAAGTAAAATATCTAAACAGAAGATTTCAAAAAGTAGCTTAAGAGGACAAAATAAATCATGATAAGGAAATGTGCAAAGATTTGGATATGGAGAATCAAAGAGGAAGAATATGCTTCGAATCTTTCAAGCTGCAAGAACTGAAGAAAAAATTCAAACTTCAAGTTGCAATATTGAAGGATTCTATGGGCTAAATAGTGAATGATGCAGGAAGCATCAAAAGAAGATGGAAGGAATACAAAGAGTAACTGTACCAAAAAGAATTGATCACCATTCAACCATTTCAAGAGGTAGCATATGATCAAGAACTGATGGTATTGAAGAAAGAAGTACAAGCTTCACTGAAGTATTAGTGAAAAGCAAGCCTCCAGGAATTGACAAACTACCCACTGAGATGTTTTCATAAATGGATGCAGCATTGGAGACACTCACTGGTTTTATACCAAGAAATTTAGAAGACAGCTACCTGGCCAACTGACTGTAAGAGATCCATATGTGTGCCCATTCCAAAGTAAGGTGATCCAACAGAATGTGGAAATTATCTAACAATGTCATTAATATCACAAATATGTAAAATTTTACTGAGGATAATTAAAAAAACAGTTGCCAGAAATTCAAGCCCATTTAGAAGAGGGTGTGAAATGAAGAATATCATTGTTGATATCAGACAAATCCAGGCTGAAAGTAGAGAATGCCAGTGTATTCTGTTCTGTACACATAGGTTTGTCATGAGTTGGAATCCACTCAACAGCAACTAACAACATCATAATGTACTATACCTATTTTAATAATGTTAATATATTGATTTACTATAACATATGAGTCATACACAGTAATTAAGGGCCATTACATTTATTCAAGAGTTTTTCTTTTCTTTGTTTAAAAGGCTATGACTGATTCAGCCCTTTTTCTTAGCACAGTGTCTGCCATATATTTTGTATTAATACATGTACTCTAAATGGTTGAATAGTTACAGAATTCTAACACAGTGTTGTTGTTATGTGCCAAAAGTGGGCCCTGACTCATAGTGACCCCTCCTTGGGTTTCCAAGGCGGTATCTCTATGGAAGTAGATTGCCCAACCTTCCTTCCAAGGAGTGGCTGGTGGATTTGAACCGCCAGCTTTCTGGTTAGCAGTCAAATGATTAAAAGCAGAGCTGAACTGTTGTGTTTGTTGTTAGCTGCCATCGAGTGGAACGCAACTCATGAAGATACTATGTGTTACAGAGTCGAAAAGCTCCATAAGGTTTTCTTGGCTGTAATCTTTACAGGAGCAGATTACCAGGCTTCTCTTCTGCTGAACTGTGGGAAGGTTTGAACCACCAACTTTCTGGTTAGCAGCCTATCAGAAATTGCTTGCACCACTCAGACTTGTGGAAAGTCAAATTATCTCTGTTAGTTTCTGAATGTGTTGACTTTGACAAACTATTTAATATATCTTCTATCCTCTCATATGAAAATTTGGTATAACTCTAATCTCAGAGTAGTGTTATGAGGAATAATGAGTTGATACATGTAAAGCTGTTAGAACAGTAACTCCAGCATAGTAAGTGCTCAATAGACCTTACATTATAGTGCAAGTTCTTTTTACATATAATGTTATATTACACTCAGAATTTCACAAAGTCTTATGACCTAGGTAAAACAAGTACATATTATGAGTTTCTTTTACAGCTTAAGAAACAAAAGTCCAAGGTAATGCTACCAGAAAAGAGCAAAGTCAGAATTTGAATTCATGGTTTTTGAATCTGAATTCCAAATCTTTTTCACTAAGTCAAAAGATACACAACTTGAAGGGATTCTTTGCCTAACAGTATCAGACATGTGAGTGCAGTTATTGAGTAATCATGGCAGAACTATTGGAATTCACTGCTCTCAGCTACCGAATCATGACAGAGAAAATAAGAATAATGAATGATCAGTTTCTTTTTCCCCTGATTTGCTCACATAGTCACTCACTGGGTGACATCAGTCTTGCTGAGCACTGTACTACAGTTTAACAGGTACTGTCTGCCCTCAGAACTCATCACCTGAAAGGATGTGGTGCAGTGAATTACTTGGTACAGTTTTTCTAGCCATAGTCTTTTTAATTCACACTGTATTACTGGGTGGGACCATGCAAATAATGTGTGTAGAACTCTGATGTTGGGATTGGTTAGTTTTGTGACCCTGCCAGGCTTAAAATAACCCCAGCTAGAGGCAGCTAGGAGCTCTAGTAGCATAGTGGCTAAGGCACTTGACTGCTAACCAGAAGGTTCTGCAGAGCACTACCATGATGTGATGCTTTCTTGGTTTAATTACTCAATCTTTTTTTTTATTTCAACTATACATATTTTAATGTATGTATGCATGTTGGTATGTATTTGTTTATTACTTATTTGCTTTTCCCCTACTCTCACTCATTTCAAAGTGTTTAAGCTCATAACTACAGGGATCTTACCAAGTCTGTCCATCATGATACCCTAGTTCCAATAAACATGCCTAGCATATACTAAGCATTCAATCTAGGAATGCAAGCCACTCCTCAGAAGGAAGATGGGGCAATCTACTTCCATAGTGATACTGCCTTGGAAACCCAAGAAGGGGTCGCTATGAGTCGGGGCCGAATCGATGGCACATAACAACAACAACAGAGGCAGCTAGGTGATCTCACTGCCATCAGGAGAGAAGAACCAGAGGTGGAGTGGAGCGTGTCCTTGGACCTGAGATACTTGCTCTAGACCTCTTTGGCAGAGATATCCGGCAGAGAGAGATGCCTGGCAGAGAGATGGTGGCAATGGAACCAAGAGGCATGAGACAGAATTGTGGGCTTACCTGGCCCATGGAGCAAGACAGCTGAGTGCCCTTCAGCAAGAGCCTTACGAGTGAAGTGAGGTGCACCTAGGTGTACCTATTGGCAGAACTAAAAGAACTTTGTAACATTTGCCCAGCAGGGCAGAGGCCAGGCCAAGGGATCAAGAGCCAGAGAGGTGTGCTTGAGGGAATACTGTCCTAATTGAAGAACTCTATCCTGAGAGAGTTCTTGAACCTGAGTTGTAGTTGTTGCTTCCCTAATAAACTCCCATAATCATGAGTATTGTTTGTGAGTTCTGTGTAGCCATTGCAATAAATTATTGCACCTGACAGAGAAGTAGTAAGTGCCATGAGAGGGACTGTTAGTGTTAAAATCAGCAAAAAAAAAAAATGTTGAGGGTGGCAGCACATCTGGCCTCGTAAGAAAAAAGCCTTGGGCTGTTGATGGTGATTCTGCCTCTCCCTTGTGAGGTTGAAGGAGTTCAGAAGATGCTGACCCCACATCCTTTTTGCAAGGAGAAATAGAATATATGTATGTACATTCATCATGTGGGGAGATAGAACAGAAAAGTATCATACAAAAGAACATACAGCATAGAAAAATGAAATGCTGAGGAAACATTGTAGTAAATAGATTTCTAAAATATGATAGACACCTGGGTGTCTTCTGAAGAAAGAGATTTATCTTGAACTACTGTATGTAAGATTAGCAGGTCTTATTTACATTTTATATAAAACTGAAGTGTGAATCTCTAAGATAATTTCCAACTTTACTCTTTTGCTATAGGTGTTCATACACCAATGGAGAAGGGAAAATTAGTAAAAAAAAATTTGGAGAACAATTTGCAAAATTGAAAAAACTACACACACTGACCAGAAAGCCCACCTGATCCTCTTATTTCCTCTTCTGCTCTTAGCATTGCTCAAAGCCATTGTTATATCTTGCTGAGCTAGTACAATATCCTTC
The DNA here is from genome assembly GCF_000298275.1 of Orycteropus afer afer. NCBI lineage: Eukaryota > Metazoa > Chordata > Mammalia > Tubulidentata > Orycteropodidae > Orycteropus > Orycteropus afer. The sequence continues at coordinate 3,813,471 of NW_006921609.1, read as the reverse complement.
TAGCTAGTCTCCTGCTTCTACTGCTGGCTCACTACAATCCATCCTTCAATAGCATTCAGAGTGATCATCACAGAATGCAAATAAGATCACACCTCTTTCCTGCTTAAAAGTCACCAGTGGCTTCCAATTTCTTCAAAGGCTTACAGTGCCCTAAAGATCTGCCTACCTCTCTCAATGGAACCACTCTCATTAAATACCACATTTTAACTACTGTAGCCTTCTTTCTAAGGCACTCTGATGGCATACTGCCTAAGGCATTTGACTGCTAACCAGAAGGTTAGTGGTTCAAACCCACCAGCTACTCCACGGAAGGAATATGGGGTAATTTACTTCTGTAAAGATTTACCACCTTGGAAATCCAATAGGGGTTGCTATGAGTCAGAATCAATTCAATGGCAGTGAGTGAACCTTCTTTTTGTTTTTATTTTAGGGCTTCACACAAATTATTTCACCTACCTGCATTACTCTTTCTTGTGTTCATCTGTTCAGATATCAGCTTAAACACCACCTGTTTAAATAGGCTTTACTGGAAAGTCCAATCTAATATAGCAACCTAAGCAGTCTCCAGAATTTTAATTTTCTGCAGAGCACTACCATGATGTGATGCTTTCTTGGTTTAATTACTCAATCTTTTTTTTTATTTCAACTATACATATTTTAATGTATGTATGCATGTTGGTATGTATTTGTTTATTACTTATTTGCTTTTCCCCTACTCTCACTCATTTCAAAGTGTTTAAGCTCATAACTACAGGGAGCTTGCCAAGTCTGTCCATCATGATACCCTAGTTCCAATAAACATGCCTAGCATATACTAAGCATTCAATCTAGGAATGCAACCTATGAAGATTTCTCACTGTACTATGATTCCAAGCATGCACATAATGTAAATATCCAGTATTATAATTCACACAAATATCATTCATTAAATCCCTATCAGCTCCACATTTTGTAGAACTGGGAATGAAATGAGGGTGAGTAGAATGTCAGAGGGACAAAAATATAATTTGAGTTCCCACCCAAGAAGATGAAAGGAAAAAAATTAAATAATAGACTTTTAATAAGAAAGAAAACGTAAATGTTATGTAGAGTCAATCCTGGACAGCTAACCATTTAATAGGATAACAAAAGAGAGAGCAGAAAAAACAAAATGGGAAAGAGATCAAAAAAATACAGGAAAACACTTCTGGAAGCTGAAGAAAAACAAGCCTCCAGACTGAAAAGGGCTTCCTAAATATTGCACATATGGAATGAAAGAAAGAAAGGAGGAGGACAAAAGCCAAAAGTACCTTATGAATATCTTAATTAAGGTCCAGAATATCAAGGGAAAATAAATCCTAAACCACATTCATCACAGTCTTCCTGAAAATTACTTAAGGATATACTCTAGCAAAATAAGTAAGAAAAATATAAAGAGAAGGGATCCAGAAAATGACAAAATAACCACGGATTTCACTAAAAAAAAGACCTAATACTATGCCTATGAAACAAGTTGGAAAACAGATTAAATGGATATACACTTAAAAAGGAAGAGAAATGTCTTCAAGACAAAAAATAAAAGAAGACTCATTAAGAATCTGAAAGATCTTAATGATATAGAAACAATACAATGCAGAAAGAAGTTAGAAATTCTGGGAAAACTATACACATAACTCAAGGTCCAAATATGAAGTAAACTAAAATGAGACATTATTTTGAGCAAATTATAAAGAAAGAAATCCATTCAATCTTGATATTTGGAACATTCTGTCTAGTGGTTAGAATGCCAAGCACAATAAAACACTATTAATGAAACAGGATTATTTTATTTTCTGTGAACTGAATTACACTACTTACTTCTATAGTTAATAGTATTTACATTTTTCAAAGTGTTGTAAACACTCTTTATTTCCAGAGTTTAGAATCAGTGTATAAAGTGTCCAAAATAATTATGGTTGCATAATATAATGTAAACTGCTAATATCCGCATCCTACATAGAGTGGAGACAAAAGAAACTAAAGAAGATAGAAAAAGAACTGAGGATTTGCATTTAGTATATAAAGTTATAAGTGTCACCAACAGAAAAACCAAACACAATATATAGTTAGTAAACTGAAGGATCTGAACTAGATGGATATAAACAGAAATTATCTCATTTTCCTCTAAAAACTGCCTTCTAATGTGGTCTGTCAAATTTCTCTTCCCTTCCATTATTAACATCTGGGCAGATTTATTACTTCTCTGGTCACTATCACTTACAAGAACAAGTCACAAATAAGAAAGTGTTTAAAGTATAAAGACAAGGGATTGAAAGTATGGCAAAACAATTTAGAATCTCAGTTTAAAAAAAAAAAATCCTTTATCAATAATACTGTGGTGCAGTAAACTACTTGGTGTGGCTCTTCTAGCCATGGTCTCTTAACTCCCACCAGATGACTGGCTGGAACTAAACAAACATAAGGTGCTAGTGGCCCACCAAGGGGATTGGATAGCTTTCTAATGATGTAAATAAGGTACATGGTGACCTTGTGGGGGTGGGAGTGTGCAAATAGGTGTATGGAACCTGAATGCGAGGATTAGTCAGTTTTGCCATCTCCCTAAACTGAAGATGAGCCATTCCAGTGGTGGAAAAGGGGGATCTTACTGCCATCAAGACAGAGAAGATCCCAGAGTAGAGCACATCCTTGGAGTTGAGATCTCTGTGCTGAGATAATTAATGAAAGAGAAGTGGTAGCAGCAGAGGCAGCAGAACAGAGACTGGTACAAGAGAGAGCGGTGGTCTTGCTGGTCTATGGAGTGAGAAAGCTAAATGTCTTTGAGCAGGACACTTTCTGTTGGAGTAGGGCACATCTATTGGTAAAGCTAAAAGAGCCTAGGTAACACTTGGCCTAGGCAGGGCAGAGGCCAGGCTGAGAGGCTGAGGATCAAAGAGAGGCATGCCTGCTGCCATAGCTGAGAGGAGGCTGTCACCATCAAAGAAATGGATCCTGAGCATTCCTGAACCTGAATTGTAACCTGTTGCCTCCCTAATAAACCCTATGATCATGAGTACTGTCTGTAAGTTCTGTGTGGCAATTGCAGCAAATTCTCAAACCCAGTAGAGGAGTACAGAGTGCTGTGGGAGATATGACTGGAGTCAGAATTGGTTAAAAAAAAAAAAGAAAAAAAAAGTTGGGAGAGGGCAGCTTGCCTGACACTCACCTCATAGGAATCAGCTTCGGGCTGTTGCTATTGATCCTTCTCTCTCCACCTTGTAAAGTCAGAGGAGGTCAGAGGATATTGCATCCACTCGCTTTTTGCAAATACAAAAAATGAAAACCATACAAAAAATATATATAATTTTTTAATAATAGACTTTCAGGTTGAAAAAATATACTATGGACTAAATCAAAACTTCAAACTCACCAAACCAAGCCAAACTCACTGTAAATTGCCCAGTCTTCTGCCTGAGGAGTGGCTGGTGGGTTTGAACCACAGCCTTCTGTTTAACAGTCAAATGCCTTAAACACTACACCAGTTTCCCCTTTCATTCTGTTTCCCTCCTTTAGATCTGGACCTAAGGTCAGCTCTAAGTTGATGAAAAAGAGCAGCTTCCATTCAGCATTCTGTTACAAACATAATAATAATAATAATAATAATAATTACTTGGGTAGCATAACAGGGAAGGAGAGAAGTACAAGTTTATTTATAATTTATACTTGGTATAATAATAAGTATAAATTTCACATCTTTCATGCCATAAAATCATTTGCCACTGTTTCAGGTTAAAATATCAAGAGATAGTGGCAAAAGTGTATTATTTAAAATAATGATGGTAACCACAAAGAGACCTAAAAACAGAAATAAACTAAGATATCATGGAGAGTGGGACTGTGGCCAATGAGTTTCACTTTCTATTTAATCGTACACCTAATAATAGTTTTATCTTGTGTATGCATTACTTTAGGAGTCTTACTGGCACAGTGGTTAAATGTCTGGCTGCTAACCAAAAAGTCAATGGTTTGAACCCTCCAGCCACTCTGTAGGAGGAAGATGTGGAGTCTACTTCTGTAAAGATTTACAGCCTTGGAAACCCTATAGGACAGCTCTACTCTGCCCTATAGGGTTGCTATGAGTCAAAATCAAGTGAACAGCAACAGGTTATATATTACATTACAAGATGGATTAACACAGTGGCGGCAACAATGAGCTTAAACATAGGTTTACTGAGAGGGTGGATGGCACAGGACCAGACAACATCTCGTTCTGTTATACATAAGATTGCTATGAATTGAAGCCAACTGAATGGCACCTAACCAAAACAAAACATACATTACATATAAACAAAGATACAAATGTTGTAAAAAATAATAAAGCACAATATTAGAAGAAAGAGAAAGTGTCCAAGAATGTCAGTGTTAGATACTGCTAAGAAGTTGAAGTAAAGTAAGAACTGAAAAATTATTGTTGGAATGGCAATATGAAAGTCATTGTTCATATCAAGTGAGAACTTTAGGGGAAGGAAGATGATGTCTTGCCCAAAATCCACACGTTTGACCCCTCTTCCAACTTAGACTTTGAGTAACTAGGTAAAGCAAATACAAATAATGATACTGGGGTTATGAGCAACTAAGGAAAAGATAAAGTATTAGATTCAGTGAAGGCAAAGAAAGAGAGCAGATTAAACAACTAGGAAAAATAAATGAACCCGCTTAGGCAACGGAGACTGAGATGGAGAAGAGTCATTAGAAATACAAAAGGGGTCAAAGCCAAAGGAAAAAACAAGAAATCACAAAACCCACAGGCACTGGGGACTCAGAATAGCCACATTGTATGTTTTTCGAGGTGACCTTGGGCTTTGAGTGAGCATGATACTCTTACTGGGAAACAGATCAAGACCTCCCTTGCTTGGGCTGCCTTGGAGCCCAGAAAGGAGTGGGGGAAAGGGAGAAACCCCCTCCACATATATTAGTGGAGCCCCAGAGCAGGGGCACAGCAGTGGGCTCAGGTGCAACTCTTCCACCACCCCATTTAGCACAGAGTGGACCAAGGCACTGGGATTTTGCAGCTTCTCAATCCAAGCAGAAAGTGGTAGCCCTCTATCCATTGGGTGTCTGCCAGTTTTGAACCGTGGATCTTTGATTGACAGTAGAATGTCATCATCAGTAGATGCCTTAGAAGGACATAGACTACCCTGTCAGTATCTGCTTTGCTGACTGACTTATCTTACCCCAAACACAGAATACTCCTTCTACCTCTCTATCCAAAGGCTTGCTTCTGGTGCTTTTTTTTTTTTTTCTTTTACTTTTTCTTTCTTTCTTTTCTCCCCTACCTCATCCAACAGGAGGAATACATTAAACCTCCACAAGCAACTGAAGCTATTACACTAAACACCTCACCAATAGACAGGTAATATCAATAGCTCCTGTGCCACAGGTTCAATGATAGCCAGTGGACAACACCTGCTCATCCCAACTCCAAATCTTCTTCATGATGAACAGAAATCTGCACTCACATCCCCACCAGTGATTCTACCAACACAGAGCTGTAGAGTTATCCAGTATAGCTGAGTTAAAACCTAAAGAAGTACACCTGCTCCACACTTTCAAATATAGTAAAACATACCAAGTGAGAGTTTTACTGGTGTGATGGGAGCAGGTATTAAGTTATAATGGGTTGAGAAAAAATAGGTGATGAGATCACAAGAGAGCAAATATCAATTCTCTCAAGATATTTGACTTAAGGAGGAGGATAGAAAGAGGACTGTAATTGGAAGGTGAAGTAGAGTCAATATTGCTTTTTTTGTTGCCTTTGTCATTTAGGATGAGTGATAGAGAAATTTAAATATAGACAGAAAGGATTGACTAGAGATTGTAGGGTGGAATATTTAGTAAAGAAAAGGAATATATGCTAAATAAGTTTTCTGAGAAGGGTTAAAGGAATAAGATTGGAAGCCAAGAGGTGGAAGACTAGGCCTTAACTAAGAGGACAATTTTTCCTTTGTACAGGAAGACTGGAGAGAGAATGATTGCAGATCCATTGATCTATAAGTAAGTGGATAGATTTTGTGAGGACAAGTTGAGAAAATTCATCTAATTGTTTCTACATACTTGGTGAAGAATGTAAGAAAGCTACAGTCAGATGCTTGAGAAGAATAGACAGGTTTTGAAATATTTTCAACACAGATTGGGAGAGAATTAGCCAGTAGGAGGCTCCCTGGGCTATGTTAAAGGTCCAAGTAAGAAACTAATGAATTTCTGTTAGAAATAACCTGCTGAGTTCATGATTTTCTCTACTAGTTCTCATTTGCCTATATGCACAGGCTTAAAGGAAACAGATATTTGGGTTAATGAAGGTTTAGTGTTTTGGCAGAGAGATATGATAAAAGAGAACAAAGAAATATTGCCTATTTTTATAGTGGTACAATTTCAGTACCACTAAAAAAATCAATAATCATAATTTATTTAGCATACCTTCTCTTTTCCAAATATTCAACCCTATCCTCTCTATTTGATCCTTCTCGTATACATTTAAATCTCTCTCTCATCCTAAAATAACAATAATAACAGCAACAAAAAAAGCAACAGTGACTCTACTTCCCTTTCCAATTAGAGCTTTTTTTCTATCCTCCTCCTTGAATCAAAAAATAATAGTGTTACTTGCCACCACTCATCTGTCAGTTTGTTGTACTCTGGTTGTTTGTAGGAGCTCTGGTAGCATAGTGCCTAAGCTATTTGACTGCTAACCAGAGGCTGGCGGTTCAAACCCACCAGCCACTCCTATAGTGCCAGTGCTGGAAGATGATACCCTCAGGTTAGAAGTCACTCAAAATATAACTGTAGAAGATCTGCCTTCTAAAAGTACAATTGACCTTAATGATGTGAATGGAGTAAAGCTTTCAGGACTTTCCTTTGCTGTTGTGGCATGACTCAAAATGAGAAGAAACAGCTATAAACATTCATTAATAATTTCAATGTGTAGTGTGCAAAATGGGAATTTAGGAAAATTGGAAGTTGTAAAACATGAAGTGGTAGACAAAGATCAATATGGCAGGCATTAGTAAACTGTAATGGACTAGTATTGGTCACTTTGAATCAGATAATCATATGGTCTACTAGGCCAGTAATGACAAATTAAACAGGAATAGCATCACATTCATCATCAAAAAGAACATTTCAACATCTATCATGAAGTATAACATTGTCAGTGATAAGATAAAATCCATATACCTACTAGGAAGACGAGTTCATATGTTATTCAAATTTACTCACCAATTATTATAGCCAAAGAAGAAGAAATTGTTGATTTCTATCAACTTCTGTCCTCTGAAATTAATCAAACAATCAAAATGTATTGACAATTACTGATGATTGGAATTCAAAAGTTGAAAACAAAGAAAGATCAGTAGTTAGAAAATATGGCCTTAATGATACAAATGATACCGAGATTGCATGATAGAATTTTGTCAAACCAATAACTTATTCATCACAAATAACTTTTTTCATCAACAAAAACAGTGACTATACACATGGACCTTGCCTGATGGAATACACAGGAATCAAATTGACTACATCTGTGGAAAAAAAAACTATGAAGAAGCTTAATACTATCATTCAGAACAAGGCCAGGGCCTCACTTTAGAAAAGAGCATCTCATCTCAGAATTTGCTCATAAGCAAGCTTAATATAAAGCTGAGGAAAATTAAAACAAGTCTTCAAAAGTCAAAATACAACCTTGACTGTATCCCACCTACATTTAAAGACCATGTCAAGACTTGACACATTGAACACTAATGACAGAAGACAAAACAAATTGTGAAATGACACCTTCATACATGAAGAAAGAAAAAGGTCAATAAAGGGAAGGGAGAAAAGACCAAAATGAATGTCAGAAGAGACTCTGAAACTTGCTATTGAGCATACAGTAGCTAAAATAAATTGAAGAAATAATGAAGTAAAAGAGCTGAACCGAAGATTTCAAAGTGTAGCTCCAGAAGACAAAGTAAAGTATTATAGTGAAGTGTGCAAAGAACTGGAGTTAGAAAATCCAAAGGAAAAATGGGCAAAATATTGAAAGACACAGGAAACAGCAAAATAAGATGGACGGAATGCACAGAGTTTCTGTGGCAAAAATAATTGGTCAACATTCAACCATTTTAGTGGGTAGCACATAATCAAGAAGTAGTAGTACTGAAGGAAGAAGCCCAAGCAGCACTAAAGGCATTGGCCAAAAACAAGCCTCCAGGAACTGATGGAATAGCAATTGAGAAATTCCAACAAATGGATGTGATGCTGGAAGCACTCATTTATCTATGCCAAGAAATTGGGAAGATGAGTACCTGGCCAACCAATTGGAAGAGATCCATATTTGTACCCATTCCAAAGAAAAATGATCCAACAGAATGTGGAGATTATTGATGAATACCATTAACATCACACACAAGTAAAATGCTGCTAAAAATAATTCAAAAATGGTTACAGCAATATATCAACAAGGAACTGCCAGAAATTCAAGCCAGATTCAGAAGAAGACATGGAATGAGAGATCTTTGCCAAATGGATCTTGACTGAAAGCAAAGAATACCAGAAAGATGTCTATCTGTGTTTTATTGACTATGAAAATATATTGAACTGTGTGGATCATAACAAATTGTGGATAACATTGCAAAGAATGGGAATTCCATACTCTTAATTATGTTCATGAGGAACCTGTACATAGACCAAGAGGCAGTCACAAATGTTTGAACAGAACATGGGAAAACTATGTGGGTTTAAAATGAGGAAGGGCATGGGTCAGAGTTGTATCCTTTCACCATACTTACTGAATCTGTATGCTGAGAAAGTAAAACAAGAAGCTGGAATGAATGTGGCATCAGGATTGGAGGAAGACTCATTAATAACCTGAAACATGCAAATGACACAACCTTGCTTGCTAAAAGCAAAGAAGACTTGAAGCATTTAGTGATGAAGATCAAAGACTAAAGCTATCAGTATGGACTACATCTTACCATGAAGAAAACAAAAATTCTTAAAACTGGAAATATAAGTAACATCATGATAAATGGAGAAAAGATTGAATTTGTCAAGGATTTCATTTTACTTTGATTTACAATCAATGCCCCTGGAAGTAGCGGTCAAGAAATCAAATGATATGTTGTATTGGGCAAATCTGCTGCAAGAGAACTCTGTGATGTGTTAAAGAACAAAATATCATTCTGAAGACTAAGGTGTGCCTGACCCAAGTCAGTATTTTCTCACACTTCATATATATGCAAATTCTGGACAGTGAAAAGGGAAGACTGCAGAAGAATGAATGATTTGAATTATGGTGTTGGTGAAGAATATTGAATATATCATGGACTGCTAGAAGAATAAACAATCTGTGTTAGATGGAATTGTCAGAACGTTCCTTAGAAGTGAGGATGGCAAGACTTCACCCCTTGTACTTTGGTAATGTTATCAGGAGAGACCAGCCATGGAGAAGGATATTATGTTTGGTAAAGTGGATGGCTAGTGAAAAAGAGGAAGACCCTCAACCAGATAGATTGACACAGTGGCTGCAACAATAAGCTGAAATATAGCAACAGTTGTGAGAATGTGCAGGAGCAAGCAGTGTTTCATTTTACTCTACGTAGGGTTGCTATGAGTTGGAGCCAACTCAACAACATCCAAGAACAGCAATGTTATTTGTAAAACATGTAAAACCAGTTGCTGTAGAGTTGACTCTGACTCATGGTGGTCCAATATGTGTCAGAGTAAAACTGTATTCCATAGGATTTTGAATAACTGAGTTTTGCAAAGTAGATCATCAGTTCTTTCTTCCGAGGCACCTCTGGTTCAACTTGAACCTCCAACCTTTCAGGTAGCAGTCAAGTTCATTAACCATTAATACTGTCCAGGGAATGAAAAAAAATATATATAACTTCCTTTTTTTGTCTAACTGAACTTGATTTCTCTCTCAATCTCCATTTAGCTCAGAGGAAGAAAAAAATAACAGAAACAAATTATTATATGGAATCTAAACTGCTTAAGGAAAAAAAAAGTGAAGACTGAAGGGTGATAATGACACAAAAGATGACACAAGAGAGACAAGATTTAGGTAATTCATATCTATGGATGATTATGGGGCTATGAATGTTTTCTAGCCTGGTCTAGAATTGGCTCCAAAACTGGATAATGCTGGTCCTGAAGGTGATAGAATTCCATAGTCCTAGCTGATCAGTACTGAGGAAGGCAGGGTCTGTTAATAAACTATTGCCAGATGCAAAAGCTGACCAGAATATTAAGAAGTGCTTGTCTTGACAATTGCAGTACTTAACGGTCTTTCCATCTATTTTTCCCATCCCAGTGCTGTCATGTGATTTTCATTTAGATTGAGAATAAAGATACTTGGTCATTGTAATAGCTTTATTATTTGCTTTAAAACTAATGTCGTTTTCAATTCTTGTTTGGAAGAAAAGCGAAATTATTTCTGACTGCATAAGAAAGGTGGAATTTAGTAGTTTAAATCCCTCTCCCATACTTAAAATTGGTTTCTGTCTCTAGCATCAGTTATACAACTGTCTACCCTTTGCATTTTAAGTGAATCCCAGCCATAAAAGCTTGCTCAGCTGGGTTGTTTCTTAATCCTATCAACTCAAGCCAGAATCATCCTTTTTACCCACATATTCTTAGTTTTCAAGCTTAAAATCTAAAGAAACATTTAAATTATTAAAGTCAATCTTGTGAGACAGGATTTGTCATACTGTATGGCAAATAATTTAAAGAAATTCCAGTGTAAATTTGAATGTCATTGGCTCACCAAGACTCTCTCTTCCAAATTAAACCAGTAAAATAAATTTGTTTTAGTGCTTTGTTTTAATGACCAAGTTTGGACATCATTTTTATGATTAATTATTTTTATTATTCCTATAATAGAGAGTTCATATTAACAAGTATCTATTGACTATCTGGAGATAGTGTTATTTCAGCCCTAGAATTCTCCCCTCCCATATGAAAGACCAGGTTTGAGTCCCAACCAATGCACCTTACTCACAGCCAGCACCCCTTTGTCAGTGGAGGCTTGCATGTTACTATGATGTTGAGTAGGTTTCAGTAAAGCTTCCAGACTAAGAGGAACTAGGAAGAAAGGTTTTGTTATCTACTTCCAAAACTCAGCCCAAGAAAGTTGTGGAACTTAAAGAACAACTTGAAATATATGGAAAGACCTTGCTCAAGACTACAGATACAAATGATTGCCTACACTGAGAAATTCCTTTTAATCAGTACTTTTTCCATCAAGATGGTGAAATAATTGCTTGTTCAGCAGTTTGATAAAGCACTCTTGTAAAACCAGAAAAAATAAAATAAAATTTACTGCCATTGGGTCAATTCCAACTCACAGCCAAACTTTAGGACAGAGTAGAACTGCCCCACAGTTTCCAAGGCTATAAATCTTTGAGAAGCAGACTGCCTCATCTTTCTTCTGTGTAGTCCCTTGTTGATTTGAACTACCACCAACCTTCTGGTTAGCAGCTGAGTGTTTTAACCACCACACCACCAGAGCTTCTAACACTCCTGTAAGTTGTTTTATTTGCAAATAGTAAAAATGTCTTTCCAACTGGCCCCTGTCACTTGCCTCATTTCTTGCTTCTATGAGAAAGGAGCTTCACTAAAATAATTAGACTGTATGTAATTAAAAAAAAAATCACACAGTTCAATCACATTGCACATGGGGTTACCATGAATGAATCAAGGTTCAACTCAACAGCAGCTAACAACATAAATTATCTGCTATGCTTAAGACACTATGCTATGTGCCACTGGCATTAAAAATAGGAAGTCACTATTGTTGCTATATAGGAGCTCTGGTAGTATAGTGCCTAAGGCATTTGACTTCTAACCAGAAGGCTGGTGGTTCAAACCCACCAGTGGCACCTCAGAAGGAAGTTTGGGCAATCGACTTCTGTAGTGATACCACCTCAGAAACCCAAGGAGGGGTCACTAATCCCCTGATGTGAATAAATGAAGGAAACACATAACTACAATACTTAGCAGAACGTTTGCCATCAAATATTTGACATGTGAAAAGTTATAGTGTTTCAAAAGGGGCAGACATTGCAATGGAACAAACAAACAAACTCAAACTCACTGCCATCAAGTCAATTCTGACTCACAACAAACCACCACTGAGTTTTAAAAAGGATAAATCTTTACAGAAGTAAATTTCCCCATCTTCCTTCCACGGAGCAGCTGATGGGTTTGAAGTGGTAATGTTCTGGTTAACGGTCAAATGCCTTGTGCACTGAACCACCAGAGCTCCTTTCTTGAAATAAAATAGGGAAGGAGTATTGAGGCAGTGAAGTAATACAGAATTAAGGAGACAAAAAGGAAGAAGAAATCTGATTAATGAAAGAGATGAAGGATTCCAACGCAATTCCCTGTTTTTCAGGCTGAGTCGGTGATTGAAAGTCATTTTATTTGGCAGAAATTTGGAAATTCTCTTAAGAATAATATGTTGTTTTGTAGAGGAAGATGATATAGCCTGTTTAAGGAAAGTATGTTGTTGTTATGTGCCGTCGAGCCAAACCCAACTCATAGCGACCCCTCCTTGGGTTTCCGAGGCAGTATCACTACGGAAGTAGATTGCTCCATCCGCCTTCCGAGGAGTGGCTGGTGGATTTGAACCACCAGCCTTCTAGTTAGCAGTCAAGTGCCTTAGCCACTATGCTACCAGAGCTCCCAAGGAAAGTATAGAAGATACCAAATAATGATGTCTAGCAGGAAGCTGGATTAAAGTCAGGGAGCACTTGCCTCACTTCTTGCTTCTATGAGAAAGGACTAGAAGACACTTTCATGCAGCAATAACGCTGTTACAATCTTGGATCGTGAGTACAGGATGAAAACAAATTGTGGATGGGGTGGGTGATCTGTGAGCAGAAATGTGGGGAATTATGGAGAGAAAAAAAGATACAGCAAAAGGAGATAGCAAAGAGGATAAAGACAAAATTAACATTCAAAGAGAGTCAAAGAATTAAGATAGCATCAAAGATAGCAGAAGAGGAAAATTTTTCATTAAAACTAGCGTGATCAACTTTGTCAAATGCCACAGAGATTTTGGAGATAGACCATTTCCAAAATTACTCAGTATTGTTAACCTTGGGAATACAGAGCACATTATTCCTAATAAGAGATGCTAGTATTAATTAATTTTCAAACTAATAATTATATCTTAATTCACTTTTCAAATTTCAGAAAGGAATATACACATAAAAATGATGAGTACAAATGCCTTTGAATTCAAGTTTCTCCTTTACCAGGCAAATATTTACAGATGTCCCCAGAGAAAGTCCCTCCTTTGTCATATAGTCCCTATTCCAACCATCATTTCCAAGTCTACATATTATGGATGGAATTGTGTCCTCCTCCCAAAAAAAAAAAAAGTGTATTCAAAACCTAACCCTTGTAGCTGTAAGTATATCTCAGTTTGAAAATAGGACGAAGGGTTATGTTAATGTGTTTATATCTATGTAAGTTATAAACCTAGTCACTTCTGAGTTATAAAAAAGACCAGAACAGGTACAGAGACACACACAGAAGAAGGACAGATGCCAAGGAACATCAAGAAATACAAAGAAAAGCCAAGAATCACCAGCAGACACCCGAAACTAGGAGAAGTCTCACAAAAGGAATCTAGACAGCCAAGACCCGAAAAACTAGAGACCATAGTTCTCCAGAAGTAGGAGAAAATAAATTTCTGTTCTTTAAGAAATTCTGTTAAGCCACTCACTTGTGGTATTTCTGTTACAGCTGCATTAGAAAACTAACATACTATGTCACTGGTCTCAGCATGGAAATGCTTCTTTCTAAACTCAGTGTCTGCTAAAATTCTGCTCTGTTCTTCTGCTTCCAGCACTCAACACCACATAACATTTGGAGACAGGGCTACACGCTGAAATCATAGTCACAGTCGGTAAAGTTCTGAGGAGCATTTGCACTGAGAATTCAAATCAATTGGAAAATAAAATAAAAATCTATAGGAATGAGTTTCTAAAGATCATGGTACTTGGTTGAGGAACTGTTCATTGGACCCTGATTCTGACTCATAGCAGAGTAGAACTGCCCCATAGGATTTCCAAGGCTGTAAATCTTTAAAGCCGACTGCTGCATCTTTCTCTCACAGAGTGCTTGATGGCTTCAAACTGCTGGTCTTTTGGTTAGCAGCCAAATGCT
>NW_006921609.1:3796578-3798317 GCF_000298275.1 Orycteropus afer afer | reverse complement strand
CCCAACCTTCCTTCCGAGGAGTGGCTGGTGGGTTTGAACCGCCAGCCTTCTGGTTAGCAGTCAAGTGCCTTAGCCACTACGCTACCAGAGCTCCTGTTTAATCTCTATTATACCTTAAAAGAGATTGATTGAAAATACACCCTACACTAATCCTGTCTTATTAACGTAACAAAGTTAGCCCATTCCCATATGCGATTACCACCACAGGCATAGAGTTTAGGATTTACAATACTATTTGGGGGGCACCATTCAATCCACAGGAGCTCTAGTGGTGTAGTGCCTAAAGCATTTGACTGCTAACCAGAAGGCTGACAGTTCAAACCCACCAGCCACTTCTCAGAAGGAAGGTTGGGCAGTCTACTTCTGCAGTGATACCCCTTGGAAATCCAAGGAAGGGTCTATATGAGTGGGATCTGACTCCACAGCAGTGAGTTTGGTTTTGATTTTTATTCAATCCATAACCCAGAATCACCTTTCCCAAGATGGCATCAAAAACACGCAAAGTAAAAGAGTACTCTCTCTTAGTCTTTTATGTCTTGGTGATGTAATGTCTAAGGTATTTGGCTGCTAACCAGAAGGTTGGCCATTCAAACCCACCAGCCACTCCTTGGAAGGATGATTGGGCAATCACCTTCCGTAGTGATACCGCCTCAGAGACTCCAGCAGGGGTCACCATGAGTTGAATGGACTCGTCAACAGTGAATTTTTTTTTTTTATTTTTATGTGAGATTGGCAGGGAAATTTCTGTTCCCAATTTTTTCAGTGGTCTACTTTTGTTTATAGTAGCAGTCAAAGAGAAGTCTTCTTATCACACTTATGTTTATCACTTTTTGGTTTAGTCACTGTAGTGACTGTAGCTACATGTCACATAACAAAGCTTATACCAAGTTTAAAAGTGCTTATGCCCTGAGGGAAAAAAAAAAAAACCACTTGAGTTGATTCCAACTCATAGTGACACTATAGGACAGATAGAACTGCCCTGGAACCACAGGGTTTCCAAGGCTGTAAATCATTACGGAAGCAGAATGCTACACCTTTCTCACATGCAGTTACTGGTGGATTCTAACCACTGACCTTTCAGTCCGCAACTGAGCACTTAACCACTGTGCCACCATGGTGCCTTGCTCTGAGAAAACAAAGGATTCAAATATAAGAATACATACATGGTGATGGGCAGGAAAATGTGGTATCTAACAGGATAAGATAATTCCTTTGTATGTTATAAATTAATCAGAAAAGACTAAATGAAATAAAGGGTTTGGAGACCATCTCTAAACTTTGAACAACCAGACCCTCAAGTAGACCACACAAAAAAATGCATAAAGCTGATAGAATAAAGTCAGCGTAAGTATGGATAGTCCTCAGAAATCTGAGGAAGGAGGAGTTGAGAAAGTGCTGTCATTTGAAAATAAAATGTTAGTGCACTCCCAACTAAATTGTTTCTCTTTATCTCCTATCTGCAAGCTCAACATAGTCTTTTTTAAACCCAAATACAACCACTTTTTATTAAGAATATCTAGACATAAGTTTCATTTTTCAAGGTGACATCCTACCCTTGATTTATAAAATCACACAATATGGAGCTGGAAGCAATTATTTTTTTCACACAACAAATATTTTTACACATCTATCACAGGCTCTCTGGTAGCATAGTGGCTAAGGCACTTGACTGCTAACCAGACGGCTGGCGGTTCAAACCCACTAGCCACTCCTCGGAAGGAAGGTTGGGCAATCCTACT
>NW_006921609.1:3782090-3796478 GCF_000298275.1 Orycteropus afer afer | reverse complement strand
AACCCAAGGAGGGGTCGCTATGAGTCAGGTCTGACTCGATGGCACATAACAACAACAACAACAATCACAGGCTCAGCTCTAATTCCACATCTTCATTTCAAAGGTGAGAACACTAAAACCCGGAGATCATAAATGTCTTAATCAGGTTCACAAATCAGCACAAGTTTGTTTAGAAAGACAGAAGTAGTCTGAGTCTATGAAAACTATGTCACCTTAAACATAATTATTAATATAGTAGGTTACCCTCTTCTGGGCTTTTCAAGAAATACTAATGTTCAAAAAAATTGCCACAACAGAGCATGCCGTGTGTACTTTGAGGCAACAAAGAACTTTATAATCAGATCCCTTCAAGAAGTACTGCATTTAGAAGACGGTTTAGGTCCTTATTACTCAAAGTGTGGCCCTTGGTCAGCAGCACCTGGAAGTTTGTTGAAAATTCAGAATCTGTTGCCAACAGACCTACTGAATTTTGTCTGCATTTTAACAATATCCCCAGATAAGTTGTATACACATTAAAAAAGCTCTCCTTTGATGATTCTGGAAATGCCTTCTAATCTTAAAAATGTATGAGTTAAGATATATGTGTTTTAATGAAATCAAGTGTGATATACACTAAGGTATCTTATTCAAAGTAATTCAGATGTGAAAATTTCCATAAAAGGAAGAATCCTTTTTTAAAACAAATTACCTCCAACTTACGTTAGGTATCAATAGGGAATTTTTGTATTTGGACTTCATATTGCATATGAAGGACAATCTAGGAATTACAGAAACAGAAGTATAAAGAAAGAAAAATTTTCTCAAAAGAAAATATTGGACAAGCGATGCTTAAATTGTGCTTTCTTGAAAACAGACTTGCTCTGCAGTTTATTATTTCAAAGCTGTTATGTATGAAATTTATTTTAATTCAGTGAGAATTTGGATGAAATTACCTTGGTATTTTTTTATGGACAAGGAAGACTAAATTAATTCAAATGAAAAAAAAATTAAAGAAAAACATTATTTTACAAATTTATAAGTCTATTTATATGCAAGTAGTTGTATAAGCAAGAACAGGTATTGTTATGTGTGTACACTTGACTAATTGCAAAGAATTCTTACCTACTAATTAAAGTTTAACTTTAAAAAGGCAATGCTTGTTATCCTTAGTTTGCCTGGCAGTTCACATAAAAATAATAAAACTATTTTTAATCCTCTAAAGTAGACTATCCATGAATTCAGACAAATTCAAATTAGGTTTAACTACTGAATTTTATGTGATTACTCATTTAATATCTAAAACTTGTCTTCTCATATGAGCCTTTGAAAGTGATTAAGGACAATGTTATCATTCCTGTTGTATGAATTTCTTAAAATCAAAACTAAATAGACAGTAGAATATTTCAATTAAAACCAAATCAACCTCCTGCATATAGGACCAAGGTCTTAAGTAGTAGATTTTATGTTTTGTTTTGTAAAGCAAAAATCTTTAAAGGCCTAAAATACGGTTCAGACACTTAGTTTAGATAGACGTCTTATAGGTATCCTCTGATCATTTTAGTGACTGTTTTCTACCTGCAATGATAGGCTTTGGTGCATATTTTGAGGATTCTACATAAAACAAAAATACTGCACACAAAATAGAAAACAAATTTAGTAATGTGATGTAGATCTTTTTTGAGCATTGTAATGAAAGTGCTGTATTACACATGCCTGAAACTTCCACAACTACCTAATTCTACTCCATTCCTTAAAAAAGATGTCATTTAGAAAATGTGTGTATTTTTATATGATTATCACTGGTGGAAGGTCCCTGGAAAGTGCAAATAGATTGTACTTATCTGCTAACCTGAAGGTTGACAATTTGCCCCACCCAGTGGTGCTGTGGAAAGAAGAGCTGACAATCTGCTTCCATAAATATTACAACCAAGAAAACCCACTTTTGCTCTAATTTATGTGTTGCCATGAGTCAGAAAGAATCGAATTGATGGCAATGAGTTTATCACTGGTGAACCACCATAAAAACTGAATTTTGCCAATTTCTACTGGCCTATGCTATTTTATCATTTATAAAATCTGTAATCACCTGACATTGCCTTTTGCCTTCCAGTTGATTCCAACACAATGTGACCATACAGGGCAGAGTGGAACTGCTACATAGGATTTTCAAGGCTGTAATCTTTACAGAAGCAGATTGCACATTTCTGTCCCACAGATCAGCTTGTGGATTCAAACCACTTAGCAGCAAAGCACTTAACCATCATGCTACTAGGGCTCCTTATAATCACCCTGTTGTTGTTGTTGCTGTTATGTGCCCTCTAGTCAAGCTCGACTCGTAGTGACCCCTCCTTGGGTTTCCGAGGCATTATCACTACTGAAGTAGATTGCCCAACCTTCCTTCCAAGGAGTGGCTGGTGGGTTTGAACCACCAGCCTTCTGGTTAGCAGTCAAGTACCTTAGGTACTATGGTACCAGAGCTCCTTATAATCACCCTAGCAAATATAATTTTACCTGACTTTTTAGACTGTCTCTGAACTTAAAAGTTTTCAAACAGTATGGCACTTAATAGTAGTGCATATAGCATATGCATTTATTTCACTCAAGTCCTTGGACTTCTATATATATTTCATACAACTATAATCCTTCTTTATATAGAAAGTCCTAAGGCCATCAGTAACACACATCTGCTGGCAATTTTCTTGTGTCTATCACATATCTAATATACAGTATAGTGTTATATATTTGATGGTCTTATGCAACATCAGCTTCCTAAGTTACTAAAAGAAAGTTATGATCAGAATTACACAATTAAATAATTATTCATTTCTATAAATGAGTTACTTATAATAATATAAATGAAAATGAAAGAAAAAGAAACATTTTCAAGCCTTCTCTGGGGCGATAAAGAGCTTTAAGGACTGAGTTAATAATGAAGAAAGTTTAAAAAATAGAGCATATATATAGCTTAATAGTTGTCTTTTAGGACACTATTTTATGACAATCCTTAAGGAAAAAAACATTTTTTTTTTCCTTCTGACTGCTTGTGCTGTGTAAATATTACCTCAGATGAATGCTATATTTCTGCTAAATAAGTCTGCATAAACAAGACTATTTTATGTTGGTTTCCTTAGTTCTTTTACATTAATTCAAAATTCAAACCACAATTCCCCCTAAAACACTTTATAAAATAGTATTCATGACTTCATACAGTGGGGATGATATTTTCCTCTATAAATGCCACATAAAATTTGTGGTAAATTTTTAAATAGAAAAATTGTGAAAATCCCAATGTAACAACAAATTGCCCTCCATCCCCTGTCAAATAAACTCTAATTTTATGTTTTCACTATCTGACAGAAATCCTTTACGGTCCTGGAGGTGGGGAAAAGCAATCTTTTGTTTCTTATCCATTTGATTGTTTGACTTTCTATTTTCCAACTGAGAATGTATTGAGCAGAAACGTTATAATTCATAACTGCACAAGGAAAGTTTAAGGAGAGAATTTTTTCCAGGAATAATACTCAGAGAACTTAAAAGAGAATTTTACCATACAATAGGAAAAGAAACAAATGAAATAAATTTGTAAATACACGTAGAGTGTCCGTACTAGAGCTTTAAATATACATGTCCTTCTACTGAAAGAGCAAATATAACATCCTTTTTAAATTGACTTTGAATGATATAGTTATGAACACAAGTTTGTTTTTAAGCCTTGAATGTTAAAGCTTGACTTATATATGGTTTTCTGTTAAATAATAAGTTTAAGTGTTTTATTTGGTTAATTTGCAAGATTAGCAATTGGTACCAAACTGTTGTAATTCATTTAAATAGGTGACAAAACATGTTACACTTAACATCATGTAAAAGTATATTCATGTTTTAAGCCACCAAAAAAAGAAAGTATATTCATACTTATGATTTAACTAAAAATAGTTAATATCATGTTGTCAGATATTATATCATTTAGCACAAAACACCTATGGAAAATCTCCTATATGGAAAAAAGATCAAAGCAACAGATAGCTAACATCAAAATTGTTATTAAGTTGATATGAATAGTAACACCTCTGGCTGGCTGATTTACAGGCTGAAATGCATCCATCAAAGTAAGAATTGCCTCTCTGTTGCATATAAAATCAAATTTTAATTTCTACTTGATTGACTGAGATGAATTATTACATAGGCATACCATGATACCACTTGCCCTCATGTAACAGGCTTCCAGACCTTTCTATTAGACATATTCAACACTTTCACTTTTTCTTATTTTTGCAATTATTTTGTATAAAAATTTGAGGAGGTGGAAATATTTTATGCACACACAATATTTCCTATTCATGTTTGAGAGACTGAGTCTGTGATTTTCAGGTTCTCAAGATATCTAGAAAAGTTAATACAAATTAAATCAATGGTCTGCCCGGTAGACAATTAGAAGCTCCTTCTTATTGCTGTGTCCTAGATATAGCATCTCATATTCTAGATTGTGATGATACAAAACACAGGAAAGCAACATACTGTGTTCACCAGTAAAAGGGAGAAAATTTGTCACAAATCAGAGATTTCTCCATTTATCAATTAAAATAAGAAGCCCTTTATTCTATTTTTTTAACTAGAGGCTGGTCACAATAAAGAATTTTTACAGTAGAAGATAAAATAGACACTAACTGATGAGTATCTTCAAGGTTTCTCAAGGGCATTAAACATCCCCCTAACAAAGACCAGACAGAAGATAGGCACTTTATGCTTCATGTTCTTTGGAACACTGGGACATTTTATCGAGAAACTAGCAATTTTGTTCTCTGAGATCATAGTAAAAAACTACATATTGAACCATTTCAAAGCCACTTCAGAAATGAAAAAGAAAGCATACAAAATGAATAGCTCATTAAAGCTGTCATGTCCCTTCTTTTCATATCTACCACATAACCCCAATGTTAAAAATCAATTATAAAAGTTGTAGTTAGAATTAGAGATGAATATGGATTATGTTTTGACTTACAGTTTTGGTGTTGTCAGAGCTCATCATCTCTCAGCTTATCCCTTGAATTTGCTATTGAGCTAAAGGGCTTTTTTGGCTTTTTAAATACAATTTACTTTGTACTTTTATTTGTATATTATTTTTAAAAAAAGTGAAGATTAAAAAGAATATTAAAGAAAACCAATGCACATAAGTAAATATTCTGAGAGTGAATGCTTTCTTTGGCTCTAATGGTTAAAATGATAATAAAGTGGGAAAGCAGCACTTTCAAGAATATGAGATGATAAACAAGAAGGATGAAGAAGATAGAAAAAGAGAGTGAACCTTACTGTCAACATCAAATACTGAGTACCCAATACCAAAACTAAAGACTATTCACTCACTGCAAGTTTATTAGATTTCATACCGAGAATAAACAACAATTACCCATCATATTCCAAGTTCAGCCAAAGGACAAATTGGAAGTTGTTCTGTGGATACTTCTTTCAAAAAATTATTTCCCTGAATCAGCTGACAGTGAACTCTACCTAGTTAGAAAGTATGTTCTCCAGAGTTATCCTCATCTGCTAAAGGTGAGGGTCTATTGACAGCACGTATTATGAATCCAGCAAACATAAAGATATTCCACTGTGCCAAACGTCTAACACTGGAAATTAGTTATCATTTAGTTTTTATTAAATAAACAATTTTCTATGCATGTGATCATGTATTCCATATATAGGTAACCTTATATTGAAAGATTGGAAACTTATAAAATCTGGAGATGGAAAATCTAAATTATTACTAGCCTTTTACTAGTTCTATGGCTCACCCTTGGCAAAATTAAACCCATTTTCCCCTTTCTTACAAGAAAATAATCTATATTTTCCAGGTATTAGTGACTTAATATTATATGTATTCCCTTTGGGAGTTTGCATTTTAAAAGAAAAATAAAAGACAAAAACCCTAGAAGAAAGTGATAATAAAAATCTCTCCCATGTTTTTTCTAGAACAGTGATAGGAAAGTTTTCGCTTCTCTTGAAAAACTGATATAATTTTTCTCTGTGAATAATGAAAATAATTTGGTTGGCTGCCATAAAATATAGAGCCAAATTTGCAAATCATCTTTATTAACTTTTTCAGATCCAGGGCCCTCTACTTTTCCAATTTCTGACCTATTATCATTTATATTTTCTATGATCTTAAATTTTTATAAACTGACTTGCTTTGAGGGAATGAAGCTGTGTGCGTTACACCTACTCTGCCTAAGTCTCTCAAGGTTTGGTCCCCAGCACCATGATCACCTAATCCTACTTTTCCACAATTAGCAAGTTTTCTATTTTCAGCTTTCCTCCATCTATATTTAAGCTCCCGAATGTACAATACGGGAAGCAGTGGTGGTTCAATGCTAGAACTTTCACCTTTCATCAGAAAGGCCTGGATTGGATTCCTGGTCAATGCATCTCATGAGCAGCCCATGCTTTTCTGACAGTGGAGACGTGTATTGCTATGATGCTGGACAGGTTTCAGAGGAGCAAAGATAGACTAGAAAGAAAGGCCTGGCAATCTACTTCCAAAAAAAAAAAAAAATCAACCAATGGAAACTCTGTGGGTCACAACAGTCCAATTCTATTGTGCATGGAGTCACCATGAGTTCAGGTCCAATTCAAGGAAATCTAACAATAAACAACAGTATACAATATAGTTCCTCCTCTACTTGGAGAAAAATTAGTTCAGAATACTCCTAACACAATTCTGAAATAAGATTAGTTGGTGGTCCTTTCCTCTGTCTTCCTTAGAGTCCTCAAGCAGATATTAGCCTGCCAGGTCACCTGCCTCAAGTGGCCTCATGCCTCTCCTCAGCACTGGCCTCATCTTACCCCCATCCCGCACCCCATCTCACCAAACTTCTTTGTAATTTCTCATGCCAACAATAAAATAGCTTTGTAGTGAAACTTGAAGTGTATTCATTATGTAGTTAGTGGTTCTCTTAGTATAACCTTGACATTGAACCACACCAAATTTCTGTTCACATGTACATGGGTAGAGTTTTGTGCTTTATATGGAATTGCTGTGCTACTTCATTTCCTCAAACAAAAGAATATAACTGAATTCACTACAATATATGCACATGCTTCTCCACAAACAGTCTGTATAGAATCCATATTTGTTGAATTTATCTTAAAAATTTCTGAGAAAACATTTTTGGGGAATATTTCTAGTTTCATTTTTTGCCAAATAGCTAATGAGGTATTTTTCCTTTATTATTTTTTTTTTTTCCTATTACATATAGAGCAATAATTGGCCTAAATATGCCTGTGGAGTTTCCTCGCATATAATTAACTTCCAAACATTGTTTACTTTTTAGATAACACATATTTAATGCCCTAAATCTAAACTAACCCATTGCTATAGAGTCAATTCCTACTCCTAGCAATCCTAAAGGACAGAATAGAAATGTTCCATAGAGTTTCTAGGGTTGTAAATCTTTACAGAAGCAGACTATCACATCTTTTTCCTACTGAGTATCTGGTGTGTTTGAACCACCAACCTTTTAGTTAGCAGCCAAGTGCTTAACTAATGTGCCAACAGAGTTCCCTAAATCCAAGCTAAAACAGAAAAAATGTTGTGTCCTAATGTAAGTCAAGCACCACTGACATGCCTTCCTGAATTTTTTGTCAATACACCCTCACATTGAAGGTCCTTTCCAGTCAGTAAGAGTTACTGCTGTTCTAAATGCTGAATCTTTTCATTTTATCCTTTGTAATATTCTAACAAGTAATTAATGTGTTTTTCCCTTTATGGTATTCTAAATTTATTCCCTCTTTGTTTTTAGAAAGTATTTTTAAACAACTTCAAGTTAACATAGACTGTAAAGAGTACCATTTGTTTCATATTTGTACTACATTGAATAATAGTTTCTCTAAACTGCTTTTTTGGGAAGCACGTTTCTCCCTTCTATTACTAGATATATTCAAAATTGCTTGTATATATCTTATTCTTTATTTAAAATTTTAGGAAACAATAACTTATCACCATTATTTAGCAGGCATTTCTTGACTGCTAACCAGAAGGCTGGCAGTTCAAACCCACCAGCCACTCCTCGGAAGGAAGATGGGGCAATCTACTCTCGTAGTGATACTGCCTCGGAAACCCAAGGAGGGTTCACTATGAGTCGGGTCCAACTCGACGACACATAACAATAACATAACAATTATGGGGATACTTGTTGCAATAAATCCACTCAAATGATCTCACAAATGAAAAAGTTATCTAGGTTAACTCTGTAAAAACTTTACAGGCCTGAATTGTTTCCTGACTATTCCAGTATTAATTATTTATTTAAACATATGTTAGTAAAAATACAGTAATACGGATGCCACTTTACATTTCTCCAACTTAAAATTTACTAAGCAGATGAGAAGATATCAGAACCACAAAACATGTAATTTTCCCCAAAATTCAAATAAAATTGTTCAGAAACTCATTGTTGTCGTTGTTGTTTTTATGTGCCTTCGAGTCAGACCTGACTGATAGCTACCTCTCGTTGGGTTTCCCAGGCAGTATCACTACGGAAATAGATCGCCCAATCTTCCTTCCCAGGAGTGGCTGGTGGGTTTGAACCGCCAGCCTTCTGGTTAGCAGTCAAGTGCCTTAGGCACTACACTACCAGAAACTCTTCAGGTAAGTGAAAATTCACTTACTGATTATACACTCAAGTTACCATTATTTCAAAATGTCATCAAAATAAAAGGAGTCTGGTGATACAGTAAGGAGCTCTAGTGGTACAATGCCTAAAGTAATTAACAGTTAACCAGAAGGTTGGCGTTTCAAACCCACCAGCCACTCTGCTGAAGTAGGACAGGGCAATCTACTCCCAAAAAGATTTACTGCCTCAGAAACCCAGTGGGAGTTGCTATGAGTCAGAATCCACATGATGGCAGGGGGTTTGGTTTGGTTTTTGGTTTCGTGGTGCAGTGGTTCAAGCATTTGCCTGTTGTGCTAACAGCAGTGGGTTTGGTTTTTGGTTTTTAACCATAGCCAAGAAGAACTCTGGTTGTGCAGTTGTTAAGCACTCGGCTGCTAACCAAAAGATCACCAGTTCCAACCTACTAGCTTCTCTGCAGGAGGAAGATGTGGCAGTCTGCTTCCATAAAGATTCACAATCCTGGAAATCCTATGGGGCTGTTTTACTCTGTCCTATAGGGTCATTATAAATTAGAATTAACTCAACAGCAGCAGATTTAGTTTCTTCGGTTTAACCAAAGCCAAAAAGATTTTTAAATATTATGAAATTTGTCCTGGGTATAAAGATAATATTCTAAGCTATTATAAACTATAGGAAATAACCAAGTCTACTGGGGGAGTGGGGAGTGTACCCATGTGCATGGAAACCTTTCAGTACAGTTTAAAAAAAAAGGTTATTTTTATATGCTTAAATATTATATATTTATAAACTATCACTATTTATAAACTACCTATTTATCATCTGTTTATAACTACAGTTATTTTTCAACTGATTTCCAGCTGTTTAACTGAGTACTAAATAATCTTTACCTACACAAATAAACCATGTCAATCATTTTAGAATAATTGTTTTGTATTTGAGATTTCTTTTAAGGTAATTTAAATTTAGAGCTGGAATTTTTAAAATTGTAATTAAAATAGTCATCGTAATTTGTCAATATAATCGAAATCATGAAACAAATTATGTAAGTAAATAAGCTGCTGAAGCTAACAGTAACATTGATTTGGAGGTGAGGAAGTGAGAGTTGTCTTTTTAATTTAAACCACTGTGAGATAAAGAAAAGAAAGGCTCTCTGAATACACACCAAATCATTTCTACAAAGTCAAATCTAGTATTGAGTCTTCCAATAACAAGCATCAATTTAAGTGCAATTATGTGTCCTTTTCATTCAAAATTTTTAAATGGCTTCTTTTCCTTTTTTGTGTTTTAGGTGAATTTGTGTGCAGCACATTTTTGTTCCAGCTCAAAAATCTCCTGTGAAGCAGAGGGATGGGCTGCCGTGTGAAAGACAGTGAACAATACTGAATTCGTCAGGAGTGCGTTTGGTAAAACAAGGAAAGCATGAATAATATTTGGAGATCTAGCACACCTTAGTGGAAACAATTATAACTACAACTGCATTGAAGACATTTACATTTTAAATTTCATTGTTTCAGTGAAATTCCATTTCACTTAAATAGAAAGGCATTTTTCAGTCTGGATTTTTTCCTAACTTTGTTACTTCACTATATGTCCCAAATACCCCACAGAAAATGAGTTTTATCATGGATATCTAAAAACAGAAATCATTCATTTTTTTTCATTTTATATATATAATTATCTATACAACCTCCCCCAGAGCTATCAAATTAGGGGCAGTTCCATTTTCTTTGCTATCATAGTCAAGTGTATAGTGTTAGACCCACATCTATGGTCTACTGATTTTTGACAAACATTCAAAGGGGAAAGAAGGGTCTCTTCAATCAATGGTGCTAGGAAAATTGTATTTCCAAGCAGAAAAATGAAACCATGTCCATGCCTCACACCATACACAAAATCAAATTTAAATAGATTAAGGGTATAAATATAAAAAACTAAAATCATAAAATTCTTTGAAGAACAAGCATAGACAATGCTAACACTCCTAGCTTTCAACAATGGATTATCTAATATGCTAATAAAAGCACAAACAGCAAAAGACAAAAGAAATGAATGCGATCTCATAAAATTTGAAAACTTTTTTCATCAAAAGACTCTGTTAAAAAATGAAAAGACAAGCTACCAACTAGAAGAATATCTTCAAAAACCATATACCTAACAATAATCTAATAAAACTTCTACCAGCTTAACAACAAGACAAATAACCCAATCATAAAATGGGCAAAGGACTTGAATACACATTTCACCAAAGAAACACTCAAATGTCCATCAAATATTAAGAGGATAACCAGCACCATTAGCCATCAGAGAGACGCAAATCAAAACCTCAACGATATATCACTTTACTCCCAAAAAGATGTCTAAAAATAAATAAAACCAGCAAATAACAAATATTGGCAAGGTTGTTGGGGAATTGGAATAATTACCTACTACTGGTGGGAGTACAAAATGGTACAGCCACTGTGGAAAACAGTGTGGTGATTTCCCAAAAAACTAAAAATAGAACTTCCATCAAACCAAACCAAACAAACTCAATGCTGTTGAGTCGGATCCAACTCATACTTACCCCTCCTTTGGGTTTCCGAGGCAATATCACTACGGAAGTAAATTGCCCAGTCTTCCTTCTGAGGAGTAGCTGGTGGGTTTGAACAACCAACCTTCTGGTTAGCAGTCAGATGCCTTAGGCACTATGCCACCAGAGCTCCCATATGACCTAGTAATTCCAATGCTAGGTATATATCAAAAAGACTTGAAAGCAGAGACTCAAAAGGAGACATATACAACCAATGTTCATTGCAGTACTATTCACAGTAACCAATAACCATCAACAGATGAATGGGTAAACAAAATGTAGTACATACATATAAGGAAATACTACTCAGCCATTAGGAGGAATAAAGTCTTGATACATGCTACAGAATGGATGGAGCTTGAAGACATTATGCTGATCAAAAGAAGTCAATCACAAAAGGACAAATATTGTATGATCTAACTTACAGAAAAAAATAAGAAACAGCAAATGTATAGAGAACAAAGTTTATTAGTGGTTACCAGAGGTCAGAGGGAAAAGAGGGGTTAATGGGGATGGGAAAATCACATCAATTAAGGGTAGTGTTGCAGAGCTGATTATTGTAATTGCTGTCAATAAGTTGTACACCTATAAAAAGTTGAATTGGCAAAAGTTGTGTGGTAATGTTGTTGTCAACTTGTCTGGGCCTGGTTGAGTGGCTGGGCAGCTGGCTATAGTTATTCCCCATGGTGAGACTGGTAACCAATTCCATAGCAGAATCTACTGGAGCAGCTGAGTAGCTGCTTTAGGGGTGTGGGCTTCTTCCCATATATAAAAAGCAGCTTTGAGGAAGATCTCCAGCTTTTCGATATGCTTGAACCCTGCATGTAGCCAAGTTGTTGTTCATTAGCCTGCCATATCTTGCCAATCTTGAGACTTCACCTGGACTTCAATTAGTGGCCTGCCATGTTGTTTGGTAACATTGGGACTGTGCCTTTTTACTCATTGACCTTGGGTTTGTCAGCCTCAGCAGCCAGTAGCTATCTGAGTGAAGGAAAGCCTCCAGCTTCAGTAGGCCAGGAGCAGGAAGTAGAGCTAAAGCCCAAGGTTGAGGGGTTTTCATCCTGCCCCTAGAGCCTGGCACTTTGAACTCAGACTTAAAACCTCCAAACTGTAAGAGAATGAACTTCTCTTTGTTAAAACCATCCCATTTTTAGTATATTTCTGATAGAGTGACAATGGGTAACCAAAATAAGTTGTGTGATAGATATATTTATATTAGCAATTACAAAAAAAAAAAAAAAAAAGAGTAGTTACTGACTTTGCTTATGTACAACCAAATACCTCATGGGATTTGATTCCTTTCTCCAGAGTTCTAATTAATCCTCATTCCCATACATTTCCTGACTAAGAAAAAAAAAAAAGAAAGAAAGAAAATGATGATCACCATTATATTTGGAAACTCAGAGAACCAGAAGCGGTAATTGATAGAAAAGGGAACACAGAAGCCAGAATGTGATGATTTTCAAAAGTGCCATATGTTGTGACCATTTAGCTTAGAAGCAAACAATACTATCCTCTTTAATTTGCGCTTGGTAACACCCCTAGGAGCTCTGGTGGCATACTGCCTAAGGCACTTGACTGCTAACCAGAAGGTTGGCGGTTCAAACCCACCAGCCACTCCTCAGAAGGAAGGTTGGGCAATCTACTTCCATAGTGATAGTGCCTTGGAAACCCAAGGAGGTCTCTATGAGTCAGGTCTGACTTGAGAGCAGTGACTTTGAGTTAGCACCCCCTGCATCTAAGAACAGTACGATAATTAGATTTCATAATGAACATACCCAGACCTCCACAAAAAAAAAAAAAAAAAAAAAAAAACCTAACAATTTTTAAATGTGAATAAATATAATACTATGCTATTATGTAACAACCTTCTCACTTCTGAATTCTTCTTTAAAGTTGACAAACAGAGAGTAAAAGGTGAAAAACCTTGTCTTGGATTTGAATCCTAAATTAACTGCCACCTCACTGCCTTGAATATTTCCTACTGAAAGCCTTTGCTTTGCTCTCCCTCAGATGGAATACATTCTAAAATACTTCCATTAATGGTACCCAGAGCTTTTGCACTATTAAAAAAAAAAGAAAAAAACTCAACTGCCATGAAGCAGATTCCAACTCATAGCAACCCCTATTGAGTTTCTCAGGCAGTAAATCTTTATAGAAGTAGATTGTCCCATCTTCCTTCCACAACATGTCTGGTGGGTTTGAACCACCAAACTTCTGGATTGTAGTCAAATGCCTTAGACACTGTGCCTCCATGAGAAGTATAACATTTTCTTTAAATGAAAAAGAAAAATGTGACAGACAAGTAAGGAAAGAGACTTGGAAGACCACAGATAGGCTCCCAAGCACATTACATTCAGAGAAGAGTACTTATGGAAGTTGTGAATACAAATAATCAATTTCTTTCTAAAGATGACTTACTCTCTAGAAAACATTCCTGGCCTCCAGAAATGAATTCTTCAATTTAAAAACATTGGATGTGAAGGCTGTAAATATGAGGACTGATTGATGTTTTATCTTACTAAATATATATTTTGTTCAAACTGAGATTTTTTTCATTGTCACCTTAGAGTTGAAGAGTTAAATGATAGCAGATATTAAATTAATATTTAAATACATATGACTAAGAGACTGGCAGAACAGATAAGAAAACAGGAGCCATCAATATACTGCATACAAGAGACTAAGCTTAACACAAAGATAAAAACAAATTAAAAATCAAAGAATGGAAAAAAATATGCCAGGCTAATGGGAATCAAAAAAGATCAGGAGTGGCAATATTAATTTCTGAAAAAGTACACTTCAGGGGGAAAACCAGCATAAGAGACAAGGAAAGGCATTATGTTGTTTTTGTTGTTGTAGTTGTTAGGTGCCGTCAAGTCATTTCTGACTCATAGCGACCCTATGCACAGCAGAACGAAACACTGCCTGATCCCGCGCCAGCTCCATGATCCCTGCTACACTTGAGCCCATCATCGCAGCCACTGTGTCAATCCATCTCATTGAAGGCCTTCCCCTCTTTTGTCGACCCTCCACCCTATCAAGCATGACATCCTTCTCCAGGGAATGGTCCCTTCTGACAACATGACCAAAGTAGGTGAGACAAGTCTGGCCATTCTCACTTCCAAGGAGCATTTTGGATGCACTTCCTCCAGGAAAGATCTGTTAGTTCTTTTAGTAGTCCACAGTACTTTCAACATTCTTCGCCAGCAC